>NW_026000079.1:6532845-6546698 GCF_001458135.2 Marmota marmota marmota | reverse complement strand
CCCCCCCCCCCCGGTTATTTTGCCCAGCCAGCCGGGCTGTGGCACATCCCCAGCCCTATTTTGTATTTTATTTAGAGACAAGTTCTCACTGAATTGCTTAGCACCTCGAACTGAGGCTGGCTTTGAATTTGGGATTATCCTGTTTTAGCCTCCCTAGCCATGGGGATTCTAGGTATGCATCACCAAGCCTGGCCCTAGACCATTTTATTTTTATTTTGAGCAGGGTCTCACTAATTTGTTTAGGGCCTCACTAATTTGCTGAAGCTAGCCTCATGTGTCACCATGCCTGGTTCGTTCATATATTATTATGAAATCAAAACAATCCAAAATAATACCTATAGGCTGGGGGCAGTGGTACATAACTGTAATCCTAGCAATTTGAGAGGGTGAGACAGGAGGATATCAAGTTCAAGGAAAGCCTTGACAATAAGACCTGGTCTCAAAATTTAAAAGATATAAAAATAAAAGTGCCTATAGGTATGAAATTTCATGCCAATTTCCCCTGCACTCATGTATTTCCCTCATTCTATAGGATCATGGGCTAAGGGCCTGTTGTTCAAAATATACAGCTGGGCTTTTTGCATCACAATGTTTTTTTCCCCTCTTCAGTACTAAGGATTACACATGCTAGGCAAGTGCCCTACCACTGAGCTATACCCTCAGCCCTTTTTAGTTTTGTTTTGAGTCAGAGTCCCTCTAAATTTCTCAGGCTGGATTTAAACTTGCAATCCTCAGCATCCTGAGTAGTTGAGATTACAGGCATATGCAACTTACAAGTGGCTCAAGGTTTGTATTAGTTGTCAATTTTTGTTTGTTTATTTTGTGGTGCCAGGGATCAAACCTAGGGCTTTGCACATATTAGGCAAGCATTCTACCACTGAGCAACATCCCCAGCTAGTTGTCCGTTTACAGACAGAGGTTTATTTAGGAAAGAAGAACACGTATTCAAGGGAGAATTCAGGCTATCTCAAGAGTGAGAAGCCCCTCGGAGGGTTGGGGTCCAATGTTTATAGAAGGCTGTATCAGGAGCCCGGCTGGAGGTGGATCCAGGGTGGAGCTGCACAGTTTCATGCCACTTTTCCCTGTACTTGTGTATTTCCCTCAGTTTATAAGGGCATGGGTCAAGGGCCTGTTGCTCAACTGTGTTTTCTGCATCTTATTGGCTTATGAATGTTTTAAGATTCAGTATCTCTCTCTTTATCCTAAATCTCTATCTTACTACCTACCTGAAAAGTAGGTTCTTTTGTAAATGCTATCTTCACTTTTATACTCTTGAAATAGATGAGAAGGGTCAAGAGTTGTGGAACTGGTCCTTGGAAATTTGTTTTAGAATTATATCTTCCTTTGGAATTTCATATCTATTATATTTTGGTACCTTACCTGAAACATATAGTTTAAAATTTTATGTGATGCTAGGTGTGGTTATTACATGTATATAAAAAAGGGCTGGGGTGTACATGGACAAATATGGCATAATGCATCCCACTATTATGTATAATTATAATGCACCAACAGAAAAGTTTTTTTTAAAAAAGGGCTCAGGGATAGCTCAGTGGTAGAGTGCTTCCTTGGCATATGTGAGGCCCTGATTTCCATCCCCAGACTGCCAAAGTATAAATAAATAAAGCTAAAATACTATGTATAAAATGTCTTTTCTCATCCTTTTTACACCCTTTCCCATTCCTTATTTGCAGTTTATGTGATCTAGTCATATTTCATAGACAAGTCATAGAGTAGTCATCAAATTGGTTTGAAGGAGACTGACCATGCTCTACTTAGGGATAAAAATAGCCACAGGGGCTGGGGCTGGGGCTGGGGCTGAGCAGTAGAGCATTTGCCTAGCATGTGAAAGGCACTGGGTTCAATCCTCAGCACCACATAAAAATAAATAAATAAAAAATAAAGGTATTGTGTTCAACTACAATAGCCACATTAAGGTCTATAGCCCACTAAAATCCATTGCTTATGACTAGGATAAACTTAATTCTCTATAAAAATTGTACATTGTGGTATGGGGGAACAGCCATGGGTTTTAGAGTCTGTCATTAATCAGTGATTTTAGATAAATTATTTTTTCTGCCAAGCATGGTGGCTCATACCAGTAATCTAAGCTATTTATGAAGCTAAGGTAGGAGGACCTCAAGTTTGAGGTTAGCCTGGGAAACTTAGGAAGGCCCTGTCTCAAAATTTTAAAAAAGGACTGGCGTTGTAGCTCAGTAGTAGAGCATCTCTGGGCTCAAACACTAGTGTGGAGAAAAAGATATTTTCTGAGCTTCATTAAATTTTTATAAAATAGTCTTTTTGTGTGTGTATGTGGTACTAGGGATTTAACTCAGGGGTCTATATCCCCAGCCCTGCTTTTTATTTTATTTTGATTCAGGGTCTCACTAAGTTTCAAAGGCTTTCAAATTGTGATCCTCCTGCCTCAGCTTTCTGAGTCACAAGGATTCCAGATGTGTACTACTATGCCTGGCTTTATAAAATAATATTATCTTTATATTAGAAATGTATTTATTTATTTATTTGGTACTAGGGATTGAACCCAGGGGTGCTTAACCATGAGCCCACCTCCCCAACTTTTGCTGAGGCTGGCTTTGAACTCACAATCCTCCTGACTCTGCCTCCCAAGCTGCTGGGATTACAGGTGTGAGCCACTGTGCCCAGCTGGAAATTTAATTTTTTTTTTTTTTTAGAATTTTTCCTGCAATGGACATAATACTATTTATTTATTTATTTATTTATTTATTTATTTGTGGCGCTGTACCACTGTACCACTGAGCTACAACTGCGGTCCCTGGAAATTTAATTTTTAATACCATAATTATTCTAGCCAGGCACAGTGTTACATGCCTATAATCCCAACAACTCAGGAGGCTGAGACAGGAGAATTTCCAATTCGAAGCCAGCATCGGCTTTAGTGAGGCCCTAAGCAACTTAGTGAGACCTTATCTCAAAAAAAAAAAAAAAAAGGTCTGAGGATGTAGCTCAGCGATTAAGCGCTCCTGGGTTCAATCCCTAGTACCAAAAGGGAAAAAAAAAATTAGATGGCTTTGATTACCACCATGCTTGCCCAAAATACAAGATGTTGTATTTTTGTTTGTTTTTAGAGGGGGTCAGAACCCTCAAAGGGCACACATAAATTCTGCAGTAGGAACAAGCCGCAGCCTGGGGCTTGTACACCAGTGTAGTCAGCCTCTGCGACAAGGGTCTACTGGAAGATGTTAGGAAAAGCCAAAGGCTACAGGGCATGGCAATGCACACCTATAATCCCAGCTGCCAGGAGGGAAGGGCTGAGACAGGAGGAGGTAAAATACACAAGTATCAACATCTATTTCTATGATAAATATGTGATGTTCTCAGACAGCAAATCTGGGCAATTTAAACTCTGTCTCCAAGTTTTAAAAAAGGCTGTTGGGTGGGGAATGTAACTCAGTGGTACAGCGCCCCTGGGTTCAATCTCCAGTACCAAAAAAGAAAAGAAAAATTGGAAAGGTTCAGAGAGCATTCTGCTTCCTTCCTTCATCCTCTGCCATTTTAGCTAGGCAAGGATGATTTTGTGTCCTATATATTTTGTTCCCTGTGGTTTTCATCTCAGATTACATAGAGGACATTCTAAATTGTTTCCCTAAAACAATTTTCCAGCTTAACAGAACAAAGATAAAACAAAGCAACCAGCTTCTTGTACAATTCTGCTCTTCTGTCACTTAAATAGAATAAGGGACCCTCCTACTTTACTACTGTCAGAGAAGTATGGTCAAGATTTCTAAAATGGGAAACGCCTGTAATCCCATTCATTCCAGAGGCCGAGGAGGATTGCAAGTTTGAGGCCAGCCTCAGCAATTTAGTGAGGTTCTAAGTAATTTAGCAAGATCCTGTCTCAAAAAATAAAAAGGAGCTGGGCATAGTGGGGCACACCTGTAATCCCAATGGCTCGGTAGGTTGAGGCAGGAGGATCACAAGTTCAAAGTCGGCCTCAGTAACTCAAGCAAGGTCCTAAGCAACTTAGGGAGCCTGTCTCAAAAAAAAAAAAGAAAGAAAGAAAAAAGAACCAAATTCTTATTAAGCATCTGCTTTGCCAGCCACGACACATATTCCTTTTCACATATCTAGTTTCCTTCTTTCTTTCTTGGGTAGAAGATTGAAGCCAGGTGTGCTCTACCACTGAAGTACATCTCCAACCTTTTGCTTTGAGTCAGGGTATGTGCCAGGTGGGTATTAGGGACAACCCAGGAGCACTTTACCACTGAGTCATAGTCTCCCGAGTCTAGGGACCACAGGTGTGCACCACCATGCATGGCCCACATATCTAATTTCTTTACTTTTTCCGGTACTGAAGAATAAACCCAGGGGCACCTAACCACTGAGTCATATCCCTGATCCCCCATTTTTCTTTAATTATTATTTTTTATTTTGAGACAGGGTCTCACTAAGTTACTTGGAGTCTTACTAAGTTGCTGAGGCTGGCTTTTTAAAAAAAATTTGTTTTTTTTTTTTGGCTATACATAACAGTAGAATCTGTTTCATATATTTATACAAACATGGAATATATCTTATTCTAATTAGGACCCCAGTCTTGTGGATGTACACAATATTGAGATTCACTGTGGTATATTCGTATATATACATATGAAAATTATGTCAGATTTGAGGCTGGGTTTGAACTTGCAATCTTTCTGCCTTAGCCTCCTGAGCCACTTGGATTACAGGTGTGTGCCACCATGCCCAGCTAATGTATCTGATTTCATTTTTAACAAATTCTATATAAAGTTTATTTTGTCTTTATTCCCATATTACTTTTTTTTTTTTTTTTGGTACCGAGGATTGAACTCATGGGCACTTAACCACTGAGGCACATCCCCAGCCTTTTTTTGTATTTTATTTAGAGACATGGTCTCACTGAGTTGCTTAGGGCCTAGCTAAATTGCTGAGTCTGGCTTTGAACTTGTGATCCTCCTGCCTCAGCCTCCTAAGCTGCTGGGATCACGGGTGAGCACCACTGCTCCATTTATAGATGAAGGGACTGAGGCTCAAAAACTTAAATAATTCTGTTCTTAAACTGTGACTTCTGAGGCAAAGGAGATGTTTAATAGTATCATTGGTGGGTGGGAAGTGGCATCTGGGAGTAGGAGTGAGACCATAAAAATGAATAGAAGAAACAGGGAAATAGAAAATTAAGAAGGAGAAAAAAAAAAGGAAGGTCCTGGGAAGAACTGCTGTTACTTCTAACCACTCAACTAAACAACTCTAGATGTGTTTAAATCTCTATAGCAACATCTGTTTTCTGTCTTTCTATGACAACACAGCTTGCATTGTTGTTTAATTTAGGCACTGGTGAGGACGGTGAGGATGAGTGTAGGCTAAGGGAAGTAAGTGGGACCACTGAGTTAAGTACAGAAAATCCCTTGGTATGTCCTCATTTATTGCAGCCCTCAGCACACCCTCAAGGTGGGGAAAGAATTTTTTTTTTATATATATTTTTTAGTTGTAAATGGACCTTTTATTTATTTATATGTGGCGCTGAGGATCCAACCCAGGGCCTCACACATGCCAGGCAACTGCTCTACCACTGAGCCACAACTCCAGCTCTTTTTATTTATTTATTTATTTTTGCAGTGCTAAAGATTGATTGCAGGGCCTCACACATGTCAAAAACTCTCCTATTGAGCACCCCAGTCCAGAAAGGGCTTTAAGGCCCTGATTCATAGCTAAGCTTTGCACATATTTTGTCTTATTTTTACCAGTTATGTAAATTCCTATCCAATTGGGGGATCCCCTTAGTGCAAGAGGGGAAGGGTAGAAGTTTTTGCTTCCCATTTTCACCCAGGTGCCACTTTCGGGGCCACTGAGGGTAGACAAAGGTTGGAGGATCCAATGCAAAGGTGCGGTAGCCCCAGGGGGAAAGGTGGGGAAGAGAAGCCAGGTACAAGGGTTCAGGAATAACAGGCAGTACTATAAGAACCAAATGGGTCCAGGCCTGAGTTAGAAGAGTCAGCTTTAGGTTCTCATTCCAGGGACTTTTTGTTTGTTTTTGTCATATTAGGTATCAAACCCAGGACCTTGGCATATGCTAGGCAAGCACTTTACCACTGACCCACATCTCCAGACCTCCTGGAGATTTTTGATTGCTCCAACAAAGCAACTCATGGGTAGAAGAAGACAGAGATGGTATTAAACATTCTGAAATGCATAGCACAGCCCCCAAAACGAAGAATTACCTGGTTCAGAATGAGAAACCCAGGCAGGGGCACAGGCCTATAATCCCAGTGGCTCTAGAGGTGGAGGCAGGAGGATCCCAAGTTCAAAGCCAGCCTCAGAAACTTACCAGGCTCTGAGGAACTTAGCAAGACACCCCCCCCCAAAAAGGGGGGGCTGGGGATGTGGCTCAGTGGTTAAGTGCCCCTGGGTTCAATCTCTGGTACCAAAAGAAAAAAAAGAAAAAGAAAGAAAGAAAGAGAAACCCTAAATTAAGAACAGACCAGGAGGTCAGGAGGCCTCTCCTTGGTCCACTGTAGAAGCACCAGTGATAAATCAGACAACAGTAAGGGGATACCAGTTGTCTACTTATTTCCCTGGCTCTGAGTTCCTCTCAGACTTCCAAAACAAGTATGAGGGTTTTAACAAAAATAATCTAAACTGGAGTCCAAATTTGCTTTGAAATTGGCTTCTACAAAGGGCCTTGGGTATAAGAAAAGCAAACTGCAGCAGATATGATTTCTAGATCTTGGTTTCACTATTTGTAAAACAAGTACATAGAACTCAATGATCTTTATGTTCCTTTAGTTACAAAACTCTGTACTTTGGGATATTTCTTTTCTTTCTTTTTTTAAGAGATGAGCCCAGGCTGATCTCAAATTCCTAGGCTCAAGGGATCCTCCTGCCTCAACGTTCCAAGTAACTGAGACTCCAGGCTTGTGCAACCATGCCCCTCGTGGATATTTTCTGTAACTAGCTGTACCTAGTATGGGTCAGTGGAAAAGGAAATGACTCAGAAATGCAATAGCAGCAGCTTGAGGATGACTCAGACTTCCCTAATTACACAAAACACTCCAGACACGGACATAAATGTCAAGCCAGGACTCATGATCACTGAATGATACCAGGACTTCCGTTTGTGATTCTGAGTAAGTGGTACAACATGGAGTGATTTTAGTAACAGTAAGTTGCTGTGCCAAAAAAATTCCCCTATAAATCTGCTGATATTTGAATTTCAAACATGAGAGTTTTGTATCTGGTTAAAAATGTAAATACTCTATAAATATTTGATGCTACTAATTGAGTTTGGGACTATACAGCAGGTAACTGGCACTACATCAAGAATGATGCTTGAGCCAGGCAGGGTGGTATATGCCTGTAATCCCAGCAGCTCAGGCGGCTAAGGCAGGAGGATCGCAAGTTCAAAGCCAGCCTCAGCAATTTAGCAAGGCCCTAAGTAACTCAAGTGAGACCCTGTCTCTAAACAAAATACAAAATAGAGGATGTGGCTCAGTGGACAAGTGCTCCTGAGTTCCATTCCTTGTACTGCCCCTACCCCCAATGAATGATGCTTGAGAGCTGGGTGTGGTGGTGCATGCCTGTAATCCCAGCAGCTCGGGAGGCTGAGACAGGAGGATCATGAGTTCAAAGCTATTCTCAGCAAAAGCAAGGTGCTAAGAAACTCAGTGAGGCCCTGTCTCTAAATAAAATACGAAACAGGGCAGGGAATGTGACTCAGTGGTTGAGTGCCCTTGAGTTCAATCCCTAGTACCCAGAAAGAAAGAAAGAAAGAAACAATGGTGTGTGAGCTGGGTGTGGTGGCATGCCCTTGTAATCCCACTGGTTTGGGAGGCTAATACAGGAGGATCACATGTTTGAGGCCAGCCATAGCAACTTAGTGAGACCCTAAGCATCTTAGTGAGACTACCTAAAAAAAAAAGGCTGGGGATGTAGCTCAGAAATAAAGCCCCACCCAGGTTAAATCCCTAGTATATAAAAAAGAAAGAATGATGTTTGTTGGCTGAGAGTGTGGCTCAGTGGCTGAGCACTTGATAAGCATGCACAAGTCCCTGGGCTTCCATTTCCAGCAACAACAAAAAATGAAACCCATCTGTTCTTTAAAAACACTTTTAAAAAAGTCACTGCAGATTGAAGCTTGGGGGTGCTCTACCACTGAGCTATATTCCCAGCCCTCTTTATTTTTTTTTAATTTGTTCTAATTAGTTATATATAACAGCAGAATGCATTTTGGTTCATTGTACACAAATGGAGCACAGCTTTTCATTTCTCTAGTGGTATACAATGTAGAGTTGCACCATACGTACAGTCATACATGTACCTAGGGTAATAGTGTCCTCCTCATTCCACCATCTTTCCTATCCTCATGTCCCCTCCCCCACTTTGCCCAATCAAAGTTCCTTTATTCTTCCCATGCCCCCCATCCTGCCCTCTTTATTTTTTGAGATAGGGTTTTGCTAAGTTGCCCAACTGGCCTTGAACTTGTGATCCTCCTACCTCAGACTTGCAAGTAACTGGGATCACAGACATGTACCACTGAATGCAGAATGATGCTTATTGATGGTATAGTCCAGTTGTTAATATATGGATAATATGAGAAAAGTTCACACATTGTGTGAACCAAATTCTATTCAGTCCAGTATTTTCAATCTAAATATTATAATAAGTTTAATTACCAAGTTCATATTTTATTTTAATCTCTATTACCCATCCATGATAAATGTCTGAAAAGGTTTAAAAAATCTCTTACCTAAATACTAAGTGCCTCTGTCACTAAACTATAGTTCATTTATTATTATTGTTTTCTACTTAACTATCCAGTGCCTCTATCAATAAATTGAAGTTTATTCATTATTATTATTGTTTGTGGTGCCAGGGATTAAATCCAGGGCCTCATATATGCTAGGCAAGTATTCAACCACTGAGTCACACTCCCAGACCTTCATTCTTTTTTATCCCCATATTGGGGATTCAACTCAGGGGTGCTTTACCATTGAGTATATCCCCAGTCCTTTTCATTTTTTATTTTGAGACAGGGTATCTCTATGTTGCTGAGGTCTGTCTTGAACTTGGGATCCTCCTGCCTCAGTCTCCTGAGTTGGTATGTGCCACTATTCCTGGCTACTGTATATTTAACTATAAAAAGAACATTAAAAATTATCACATGACTAATACATGGGAATATGAGACTCCTAGCTGCAATTCATACCAAAATGTTTCTTACCTGAAGAAGTCACCACCACAATGTGGTTATCAGTAGTTAATGCTGTCTCTCTTACTGTCATAATAACACTTGTTTTTTCTTTTGCAGTACTGAGGATCAAATCTAGTGCCTTGCACATGGTAGGCAAGTGTATCACTGAGCTACATCCCCAGCCCAAGAAGACATTTTAACCTCTTATAGAGAAAGCCATCCCTTGGCTGATAATGTGAGCATTTGGCTCATGTAGAAGTTTCCCAAAAGGAGAGTGACAGTCTATGTTCTCTCATTAAAGGTTTTATTTTCCTGCTTATTTATCCATTGCTGCTGCCATCCAGACCCTGTTTAAAGAAGTCAAACTTTTTTATTTTTCTTCTTTACTTGGTACTGGGGATTGAACCTGGGATGCTTTACCACTGAGCTACATCCCAAACCCCCCCACTCCATCCCACTTTTTTTGAGATAGTGTCAAGTAGCTGAGGCTGCCTTCTAACTTTAAATCATTCTGCCTCCACCTCCTAAGTCAATGGGATGATACATGTGTGCCACGGTGATTAGCAAAGTCTTTATATTTTTTGAATGTTTACATATTAATCTGAACTATAAAGTTAGTGAACAATTCATTCCTCCCATAAATATTTATTGATCACTTATGTGCCAAACACCATTCTTTCTTTCCTTTTCTTCCTTTCTATCCCTTTCTCTCTCTCTCTCTCTCTCTCTCTCTCTTTCTTTCTTGCATATGCCATGCAAGTACTCTACCATCAAGTGACATCTCCACTTTCTTTTGAAAAATTTGAGACAAGTCTTATCAAGTTGTCAAGGCTGGCCTCTAACTTGCAATCATCCTTCCTCAGCCTTCTGAGTAGCTAGGATTCCAGGTTTGCACCACCATACCTGGCCAAACACCATTCCTCTTGTTGCTGACAATGCCACTGTGCCTGGCCCAAATTCCCATTTTTGATGCTGGGAATTTATCAATAAATACGACAAAGTTCTTATTCTAATGAAATGTTCATTCTTGGAAGAAAGTAATGAAGAAGAAAACAATGATTGTTTACCATATAACTGCAGCAGAAAGTGAAGGGGATAGGATGATTTGATAGCATAATCAGAATGGCATCTCCAAGGAAGCGTAGAGTCCTGAAAATGGTGAAGAGGCATGAATCTAGGGGAAGCACATTACAGGTAAAGGGAACACAAAATGTAAAGGCAGTATAAAGAACAAGTTCACTTTATCTATCTATCTATTTATTTATATGAGGGATTGAACTCAGGGACACTCGACCACTGAGTCAGGGTCTTATTGAGTTGCTTAGGACCTCACTTTTGCTGAGGCTCGTTTTGAACTCATGATCCTACTGCCTCAGCCTCCCAAGCTGCTGGGATGACAGGCATGCACTACCGCATCTGGATAAGTTTCATTATATTTAAAGAGCAAGTGTGTTTTGAGCATAATGTGGCTATAGAGAAAGGAAATACAAAAAGAGCAGGGACCAAAGCACAAAAGATCTTACAGGCCATGCAAAGGAATTTTTTTTCCCCAATATTTATTTATTTATTTATTTTTGTGTGTGTGGTTGGACATTTATTTATTTATTTTTACATGGTATTGAGAATTGAACCCAGTGCCTTGCACATGCTAAGCAAGTGCTCTACCACTGAGCTACAACCCTAGCCCCAGAAATTTGGCTTTATTTTGATTTTATCCCAATAGACAGCCATCAGAAGGTGTTTTGTTATTGTTGTTTGGTGGTTTTTGTGGTACTGGGGATGGAATCTAGGGCCTTGAGCACACTAAAGCAAGTACTCTACCACCATTAAGTCTTTTTTTTTTTTTTAATATTATTTTTTAGGTGTAGATGGACACAATACAATGCCTTTATTTTTATGTGGTGCTGAGAATGGAACCCGGGTCCCGCCCGTGCTAGGTGAGCGGTGGAGCGCTCCACCACTGAGCCACAATCCCAGCCCCCCACCTTTTTTTTTAATCTGTTATCTATCATCTATCTAATTTATTTATTTGCTGTACTGGGGACTGAACTTAGGAGTACTCTTCTATTCAGCTATATCCACAGCTACTCCCCAGATACCTTTTATTTATTTATTTGGAACTGGGGGTTGAATGGACTTTGTGAATACAAAGCAGATGCTTTGCCACTGAGTTACATCCCAGACCTCTCCCTCACTTTTTTTTTTTTGCATTGCTGGCAATGCAAAATTGGACTTGTACATGCTAGGTAAGCACTCTGCCACTAACTATATCTCTAGACTTTTTATGTTGTTGTTGGTTAATAGTGGGGATTAAACCCAGGGGTGCTTTACCACTGAGCTATATCCCCAGTTCTTTTTGTTTTTTTTGAGACAGGATCTAAATTTGCTTAAGAATTCGCTAATTTGCTGAGGCTGGCCTCCAAACTTTAATCTCCCTGCCTCAGCCTCCTGAATCACTGGAATTATAGGTGTGTGCCATAACACCCAGCTCTCCCCCAGCCTTTTTTTATTTTTTAGACAGACTCTTGCTAAATTGCCCAGGTTGGCCTTAAATTTGCAATCTTCCCAAGTAGCTGGGATGGCAGTGTACAACACCACACATGGCTCACTGGCAGGTTTTGATCAGGGAGTGATGTGATCTGATATATATTTATTTAACTATTATTATTATTATTGTGGTACCAGGGAATTAAGCCCAGAGCAAGTCTACTGCTGAGCTACATCTCAGCCCTTTTTATTCTTTGAGATAGGGTCTTGATAAATTGCTGATGTTGGCCTGGAAACTGCTGGCTGTCTTTGAACTTGGAGTTCTCCTGCCTCAGCCTCCCAACTCACTAGGATTATAGGCATGTGCCACCACATCCAGGTTGATATGTTTTAAAAAGTACACTGTCTATGCTTAGATAATAAACTATGCTGATGCAAGAAGAAGCCGGTTAGGAGGCAACTACAGCAATTCAAGTGAGAGATAGGTAGCAATAAACAGTTCATGTTTGAGATTAAGGTTTAAATATAGAAATAAAAAAGAAGTCTTTAGTTAGACATGACAGCACACTCCTATAACCCCAGTGACTCGGGAGACTGGGGCAAGAGGATCTCAAATTCTAGGCCAGCCTCAGCTACTTAATGAGACTCTGTCTCAAAATAAAAAATAAAAAGGATGGGGATATAGCTCAGTGATGAAGTGCTCCAGTATTCAATCCCCAATACAAAAAAAAAAAAAAAGGAAGGAAGAAAGGAAGGAGTCCATTTCTGGAAAAACTAGATATAGGGTAATGACACTGATAGAGATGAGGAAGACTGAAATAAATCAATTTGTTCAAGAAATCGTACTCACACAGGGTGTGGTGGCACACACCTGTAATCCCAGAGACTCAGGAGACTGAAGTGGGAGAAGTTTATGTTCAAGGCCAGCCTCAGCAACTCAGGGAGACCCTCAGCAATTTCCTGGAGAGTATATCCCCACTGTTTTTTGACAACTATTCTGCCAATGTTATGGTAGATGGGAAACCAGTGAATCTGGGCTTATGGGATACAGCTGGACAAGAAGATTATGACAGATTGCGTCCCCTCTCCTATCCACAAACAGATGTTTTCATCATTTGAAAATGTCTGTGCAAAGTGGTATCCGGAAGTGCGACACCATTGTCCCAACACTCCTATCATCCTAGTGGGAACTAAACTTGATCTTAGGGATGATAAAGACACAATTGAGGAACTGAAGGAGAAGAAGCTGACTCCCATCACCTATCCACAAGGGTTAGTCATGGCTAAGGAGATTGGTGCTGTAAAATACCTGGAGTGTTCAGCACTCCCACAGCGAGGCCTCAAGACTGTTTGATGAAGCTATCCGAGCAGTTCTCTGCCCACCTCCTGTCAAGAAGAGGAAGAGAAAATGCCTGCTGCTGTAAATGTCCAAGTCCCTCGTTCTTGATCCTGCCCCTTGGAACCTTTGTATGCTTTGCTCAATAACAGTGGAGCCTTCGCACTCAATGCCAAGTTTTTGTTACAGATTAATTTTTCCATAAAACTACTTTGAACCAATCAGTAATTTTAAGGGTTTTAGTGTATGAGTTCAAACTCACATTCTATTAAAATTTAGCCCTAAAGTGAAAACAAAAACAAAAAGATAAAAACAACAGAAGAGCTGGAGATGTAGCTCAGTGGTAGAGTGCCCCTGGGTTCAATCTTAATACTACATACATAAGAAAGGATACTTTGGGGCTGGGGATGTGGCTCAAGTGGTAGCGCGCTTGCCTGGCATGCGTGCGGCCCGGGTTCGATCCTCAGCACCACATACAAACAAAGATGTTGTGTCCGCCGAAAACTAAGAAATAAATATTAAAAAAAAAAAAAAAAGAAAGGATACTTCATAGTGGGACAGGGAGAGGGAGCATGGGGTTATTAATGATGGTGGAATGTAATGATCATTATTATCCAAAGTACAGGTATGAAGACATGAATTGTGTGTGAATATACTGAGTATACAACAAAGAGATATGAAAAATTGTGCTCTAAATGTGTAATAAGAATTGTAATGCATTCCACTTTCATATATAAATTAAAAAAAAAAAAAGAATGAAAGGAGGGCTGGGGATGTGGCTCAAGCAGTAGCGCGCTCACCTGGCATACTTGCAGCCTGGGTTCGATCCTCAGCACCACATACAAA
>NW_026000079.1:6491028-6531799 GCF_001458135.2 Marmota marmota marmota | reverse complement strand
TCGATCCTCAGCACCACATACAAAGATGTTGTGTCCGCCAATAACTAAAAATAAATATAAAATTCTCTCTCTCTCTCTCTCTCTCAAAATTCTTATTTACTTTTTTTTTAGTTTTCTTTGTTGTTTTTTTTTTTCCTATGTGGTGCTGAGGATAGAACCCAGGCCACACGTATGCCAGGTGAGCACACTACGGCTTGAGCCACATCCCCAGCCCCTCTCTCAAAATTCTTAAAAAAAAAAAAAAAAAGAATCAAAGGATACTTCGGGGCTGTTTATGCTCTTGCCTAGCATATGTGAGGTACTGGGTTCAATCCTCAGTAACACATAAAAAATCACTGCAAATAAGCCAGGTGCAGTGGCACACGTCTGTAATCCCAGTGGTTTGGGAGGCTGAGTCAGGAGGATTGAGGGTTCAAAGCCAACCTCAGCAAAAGCAAGGCACACATGTTCAATCCCAGCACCACACACACAAAAAGTGAGGTGCTTAGCAACTCAGTGAGACCCTGTTTTTAAATAAAATAACAAAATGGGGCTGGGGATGTGGCTCAGTGTTTGAATGCCCTCGAGTTCAATCCCCAGTACCAAAAATATAATAAACTTATTGTGTCCATTCTATAACTAAAACTATTTTTAAGAAAGAAAAGAAAAAGGGTACTTCGCCAAGCCTAAGATATTTGGTTGATTACATAACTTGTGAAAGCAGGCTGAACGCTACCCACTTATAACTCTAAGGGACACTATATTCCCATTGTTCTGGAATTGTACCCTAGGGTTTCACAGACCCAAACCACACAGTGAATCCTGTCCTTGTCAGTTACATAAGCTTTAGCCTTTTGGTAAGTACAAAGGGAAGGGTTATGGGGGAGTCAGAAAATAAGGCTCTACCTAGACCTACCACCTTTCTTTCACAAGAGCAATTCTAGGTCAGTTGTCTCTTTAAGGAAAGATGTAGCAAAGGACATTGTTTCCTTCCTGAAGTGAGAGGAAGAGATTATGAATGTAGAGGTCGGAAGTCATTGAAGACAGTTTGATCTATGACTGCATCTGAGCACAGGATCAGACTATAAAACCCAAGAGCAGAGGAATGTAGAATTCAAAGGCCCTTCAAAGCTATACAAAATACTTTTCTGTATGCTTTGTATTTCCTGATTTGTTGGTTTTGAGGCTTTACTCTGTTTATTGTTGAATCCAGAAAGTATCTGCTATATGGTAGTTCAGTAAATGTTACATGAGTGAATGAAGGATCCTCTTCTGTTTTTATTTACTTTTCTTTGTAATCAAAAGATAATATTCTATTATCTTTTTCCTGCAGTGTCTTCTCAGAGGTGGAATCTTGACCTGTCTACCACCAGCACCCTGAGAAGTGGGCCTGATCAAACCCAAGTTTGACACATGCTAGGCAAGCAGTCTATCACTGAGCTACATCCCGAGCCCTTTTGTTTGAGACATGAGACAGGGTCTTCCTAAGTTACCCAGGCTGGCCTTGAACTTGTGTAATGTGTAATGCTTTTATCTCAGCCTCCTGAGTAGCTGGCATTATAGACATATGAGACCATGCTTAGCATTTTTTTTTTAACTTTATTTATTTATATGTGATGCTGAGGATTAAACCCAGGGCCTCGCATATGCTTGGTGTTATACCGCTGAGCCACAACCCCAGCCCCCTCCCCGCCCCCCGGCTTTTTTTTTTTGGAGACAGGGTCTTGCTATATTGTCCAGGCTGGTATTGAACGCCTATGCTCAAATGATCCTCCCAATCAGCTTCCTGAGTAGCTGGAACTACAGGTGCCCAGCCTAAAATTTTATTCTTAAATGTGTAAGACTCCAAGACAACACTTCTTTCTAGATGTTAAGTGGCAAAAGTTATTGTGGTAAGGAATCTAGATATTTAAATAGGAATGAAATCAAGGGTCACCATCATCTCAGGCAGAAGGAATAGCTTATTTTTTTAGTTTTGTTAATTTCAGCTGTGGCCAGGGGCACATTCCCTGTGGCCTTAAATTAATTTAGCTCTTTGAATTTCTTCTGCTTCTCTTTTTGTTTTTGCTTGAAAGAAGTATGGCAGAGGAGACAACTTTTAAACCAAAGTTGGGAAACTTAACGTTATTTTATTTCATTGCACAATTATTTTCCTTTTTTTTTTTTTTTGTACTGGGGATTGAACCCGGGTCATTTTACCACTGAGTCACATCCCCAGCCCTTTTTATATTTTGAGAGAGGGTCTTGCTAAGCAACTTAGGGTCTTACTAAATTGCTGAGGTTGGCCTCTAACTTGCAATCCTGCCTCAGCCTCCTGAGTCACTGAGATTATAGGTGTACACCACGATGCCTGGATATCTTCCATCTTATTATTTTTGGTTCAGGGGATTGAACCCAGGGATGCTTAACCATTGAATCACATCCTCAGGCCTTTCTTATATTTTTATTTAGAGACTATGATCCAAGTTGCGTAGGGCTTCGTTAAATTGCTGAGGCTGACTCTGAATTCACGATCCTCCTGAGCTGCCAGGATTACAGGCACAGGCCACCACACCAGGCCTATCTTCCATCTTTATAATCATTGAACCGTGCCCCAAATGCAGAACTTTCCCACTCACCTATACTTTCATCCTTGGTCCCCTCATTTCTCTGATACTTACCCCTTACCCCTCAACATATTTATTCAAATTACAGTTAGGTTTCTCCTAGTACACTGATTTATTGGCTGACCTAAGGGTTCCTCCACCCCCTATACCAAAAAGTGGGAGAATTGAGATACACAGCCTCTTGGTATCATTTTCAGACCACTGTTCCTCCAATATGTTTATTTTTATATTTTGTGGCGGTAGGGATTGAACCCAAAGCCTTACATGTGCTAGGCAAGTGCTCTACTACTGGGCTAACCCTCAGCCCTTCCAAGGGCCCTTTCTGTTTTGGAGTTAATTTCATCAGGTCAAACTGTTTAGATTCTCTGCTATTTTTGGTTACTTCTTTGCCAGTATTGGCACTTGGCTTCATCTCCTACCCACTCCTGAAAATTCTGGATTCATTTAAACATCTTGATTTATTGATCCAACTCTCTAACCTCCATAATTTTTTTCTAAATCAGAGACTTTTATTTTCCTTTTGTAAAAAACTTCAGTTTTTAACAAGACCAGTGCAAAACCAGATATAGGAGCCACCTACCTTCACAGCTGGATATTAAGAATTCTCTTAGTAATTTAAAACTCCTACTTTACTTCAAACACCCATCTCCATTGCCCATATTATTACACTGAAGAATTCCAACTCTAAAATCATTTTTTTTTTTTTTTTTTTTTTGTACTGGGAATTGAACCCAGGGCACTTTACCACTGAGCTACATCCCCAGGCCTTTTAGTTTTTGAAACAAGGTTTTATTTAGTTGTTTAGGTCCTTGATAAGTTGCTGAGGCTGGCCTTGACTTTCTGATCCTCCTGCCCCAGCCTGAGTTGCTGGGATTATAGGTGTGCACTACTGTTCCAGATCAAATCAAAATCTTTTTTGATTTTGGTCTGGGGATTGAGACCAGAGGCACTCAACCACTGAGCCACATATCCGACTTTGTTAAGTTATTGAGGCTGGCTTTGAACTCACAATCCTCCTGCCTCAGCCTCCTGAGCTGCTGGGATTATAGGCATGTGCCACCATGCCCAGCTCAAAATATTAAACTCCAACATCATTCTAACTACAATGTTCAGAGCTTCTAGCTTAATTCTAACCTCTAAATCATCTGCTCTTTGGCCTTTTAGATTTTTCTTGAGCATCTTCTCACTCTTTAGCCTAGTTTCTTTCTTTCCTTTTTTTTTTAAAGATATTTTTTAGTTGTTGATGGATCTTTATTTTTTAATATTTGTATATGGTGCTGAGAATCGAACCCAGTGCCTCATGCATGCTAGGCAAACGCTTTACCACTGAGCCACAACCCCAGCCCCAAAGCCTAGTGTCTTATTTAAGCTAGAATTAGGTTGTTTCCTTAAACTATCTTTCACCAGGACCTTCTTTCCCTTTTTCTCATCAGTCTACTTTTTGTGTCTACAAATCATGATTAGGAATTATGGGCTGGGGTGTGGCTCAGTGGTAGCGTGCTTGCCTAGCATGTGTGAGGCACTGGGTTCAATTCTCAGGACCACGTACAAATAAATAAAATAAATGTCCATCAACAACTAAAAAAATTTTTTTAAAAATTATCAGGAATTACACAATGTCTTCTTCTCTGGCTTTGAACCCAGGCAGCTGAGTACTGCTGTAGAAAACAGCACTAATAGCTGGGCACAGTGGCCCATGCTTGTAATTCTAGCCTGAGGCAGGAGGGTGACAGGTTCAAAGCCAGCCTTAGCAATTTAGCAAGGCCCTAGGCAACTTAGAAAGGCACTATCTCAATATAAAAAGGGCTTGGGGTAAAGCTCAGTGGTAAAGTGCCCCTGGGTTCAATTCCTAGTACCAAAATAAATAAATACTAAATAAATAAATGAAGGCAGTATCAGCATAAATATATCTTTCTAATATACTTTTGTGTGTGTGTGTGTGATGCTGAGGATCAGATCCAGGGCCTCAAGCATGTGAGGCAAGCACTCTACCAACTGAGCTGTATCCCCAGCCCTTAATATTGTGTTTGTCAGCTCTTTGGTTTGTTTGTGGTACTGGGGAATGAACCCAGGTCTTTGCACATGTTAGGAAAGCTCTACCCTTGAGCTACATTGCTAGCTCTCTTCCTTTTCCTTCTTGTGGTGTGGGGGCTTGATCTCAGAGCCTTTGCTTGCTAAGCCAGCTCTCTACCACTGAGCTACATCTCCAAGCTCTCTCTCCTTTTTTTTTTAAGACATAAATTTATTTAGGAAAGCAGATACATAATCAAGGGAGAGTGTAGGCTATCTAAAGGGAGATTCATCTTTTGGGGTAAATACACAATCACATCATTCGAGGGAAAATACTGGCCATCTTGAGAATGATAAGCTTTTGGGGCAAAGTAAAAAATACATATTCAAGAGAGAATGCTGGCCATCTCCAGAGGGAGAGCAGCTTGGCTATTATTCTTAAGCTCCCTGCCTAATTCCCAACCAAAAACTCAACATCCTACTTTACAAAGAAAATTAATTGTCAGACAAGGACTCCCTTTGATTACTTACCCCCAATCACAAACATCTGGGAATTTATCCATGTTCTGTTTTCACCTTCAATCTCAAGCAGGATGAAGTATACATCCTCCTACTTGAGACTAATTGCTTACTGAGTTGGCTTCCCAACCAGTCTAACACTAATATGGAGGTTGGCACACAGTATGCTCAACAAATGCTTGCTGAACTGGACTATTGTGTAATTGAACCACATCTACTGTGCTCTTATTGCATGTTCTCCTTTTTTTTTTTAATTTTTTTTTAGTTGTTGATGGACCTTTATTTTATTTGCTTATTTAGATGTGGTGCTGGGAATCGAACTTGTCCCTCACACATACGAGGCAAGCACTCTACGCCAGAGCTACAACTCCAGCCCCTGCATGTTCTCCTTTATCTTTAAGAACCCTGCTTTTTGTTTATTACCATTCTGTTTGAATTTCAACTTTTATTTATTCTTTTTGCTCAGCCAACAAATATTCCTAACTTATTTTCATTCTAAAACAAAAAATACCTTCCCACATCACTCATTTCTACAAGCCAGATTCCATCTCAACCAGTCTATTAAAATTGGTCTCAAAAAGGTTAAATCAAATGGATAATCTCTGCCAGGCATGGTGGCACATGTCTATAATCCCAGTGACTTGGGAGGCAGAGGCAAGAGGATCGATCAGGAGTTCAAAGCCAGACTCAGTAATTTAGCTAGACTTTGTCTCAAAAAATTAACAAGGGCTTGGGATGTGGCTCAGTTGTTAAGTAAGTACACTTGGGGTACAATCCCTGGTACCAAAAAAAAAAAAAAAAAAAAAAAAAAGGAAAGAAAAAAGAACCTGTATGACTTGGGCTTGGGAAAAATAATTTTGCCTCTGTTTTTTCTTCTCTTTTCTCCTTTTTTATTTTTATTTTTTATTTTTTTGTAGTTGTTGATAGACAGAATGCCTTTATTTTATTTGTTTATTTTTATGTGGTGCTGAGGATTGAACCCGGTGCCTCATGCCAGCTAGGCAAGTGCTCTGCCGCTAAGTTACAGCCCCAGCCCTTTTCCTTTATTTTTTTCCTAAATTTTTTTTTTAGTTGTAGATGGACACAACAGCTTTGTTAATTTAATTTTTTTCTCTCTCTCTGTGGTGCTGGGGATCAAACCCAGTACCCCATGCATATGAGGCAAGTACTCTACCATTAAGCCACACCCCAGCCTCCTCTTTTCTCCTTTTAAAGGGAATTTTTTTGTCTTAGCTTTCTCTTTTGTATAATGGAAATAGTAAGAATGCTTACATTAAAAATTATTATTAATTACACAACCCTATTCCTCTACATAGTTGCACCTCCACTGCTGCAAGTTTAACACTGTAATAAGAGATTGTTCACTTGTGTGTTTCCCACTAGAGTATAATCTTCTTGAAAGAAGCATCTACAAAGCCAGCCTCCGCAACTGCAAGAAGCTAAGCAACTCAGTGAGACCCTGTCTCTAAATAAGATACAAAATATGGCTGGGGATTTGGCTCAGTGGTTGAGTGTCCCTGAGTTCAATCTCCCCAGTACAAAAAAAAAAAAAAAAAAAGCTAATCTATATCACTCACCTTGCATTTTAGTGCCTCACATATTGTGGGCACTTACTAAATGATTACTGTATTATTTAAATACTACCTACCTTTCAAGGCCCAGTTCAATTTCTATTTCCTTCACTAATATTTACCTAGAAGTCCAGATGGATTTTTCCCTTCTCAGAATTCTACTGCCTGATTAATCATACACTATCTTGCGCTATACATGTTCTTGTAGGGTAGACAGCATCTCTTACTTTGTTTATCTACTCAACAACAGCTAACATTTTCAATCCAAAAGTGAGTAGTCAACAATTATTTGTAAATTAAAATATTCACAAGCATAGGAAGTTTTACATTATCTTTACTAATAAGTCATCCATCTCTAATAACATCCAGCTGACAACTCATTTCCTGACTCTCTCCTTCCCTTAGTTTCGGAACTATGCCAATATTGTCCTTTTATCTCTAGGGTAGAACAGATCCCAATACATGTACAGAGAAGAGCTATTTTTCTTTTGTCTGCCTTTTCTATGCCCAGGCTACACTAGCTTCATATGCTGCTGGACAATCATGGTGACTCCATTCCTGCTGCCATAAAGATGGCTCAGCCAAGAGCTTGTCAGCATGATCACCACCCAACCATGCTGGAGCAGAAGAGTCTTTGGCTTAACTCTATGATAGATTTTGGAAAATGCCTAGCTAACATATCAAGTAGGAATAATTATCTGAAGCACTGCAGAATTCATTTTCCCTGGCTGCCTAGCTCTTCACAGAGTATGAGAGTATGTAATATGGGAGTAAAGGAAAATAAATGTCAAGTTTCAAACAGAAATATAGGTAGCCACAAACATTTCTTGGTACTCAAGATTACCAAAGCTACAGCTTAAAATTAAGGACAAGGAAACCCAAATAATATAAAAACCTAGATACTAACTCAGGCTCTTCAGCTAACTTGCCTTGCCACTTTACAAGTAACTTTTTTTTTTTTTTTTGGTGGTGCTGGGGGTTGAACCCAGAGCCTTGTGCATGTGAGGCAAGCACTCTATCAACTGAGCATCCTCAGCCCTACAAGTAACTTATTAAAAAAAAATTTTTTTTTAGTTATTGATGGACTTTTAATTTACATGAAGTGCTAAGAATCAAACACAGTGCCTCACATATACTAGCAAGTGCTCTACCACCAAGCCACAACCCCAGCCCAAGTAACTTATTATTTTTTTAAATGGACACAATGACTTTATGTTTTTAATTTATTTTTATGTGGTGCTGAGGATTGAACCCAGTGCTCACACATGCTAGGCAAGCGCTCTACCACTGAGCCACAACCCCAGTCCCACCAAGTAACTTATTTTTATACCTCAACTTCCTCACCTGTATTAAAATGAAATTTCACTATCTAAATGATCCCACATTCAGCTTCTCTGACCTCATCCTCCAGCCTATCCACTTGGCAAACTTACACCAGGGATTATGTACTCAGAAAGAAGTCATGGGATTGAGAACATTCACCAATCCACCATGATAAGCAATAAATTAATTTGCATCCCTAGAATATATAGCTTTTTAAGACTTGTTTATAACTGTTAAAACAACTTTTTCACATATCATTTTCTTTCATTTTAGACAATAAACTTCACAATGAGAGAGAGAGTGCTTTTAATGTATCTTCATGCCACTGGGAACAAGGAAGGGCACATACCTGTAATCCCAGCAACTCAGAAAACTGAGGCAGGAGGACACCAAGTTCAAGAAGAGCCCTACACAACTTAGCAAAACCCTGTCTCAAAAGTAAAAAGGGCTGGAGATATAGCTAAGAGGTAAAGGGGCCCTTGGTTCAATCCCCAGTACCAAAAAATAAAAGATTAATATACCTGCATACCACCTTGCTCACTTAAGGACTAGCCTGCTGCTCCTAAAGGCAGATGCGACCAGGCATCCTACAATCCTAGCTACTCAGGAAGCTGAGGTAGCAGGATTGAAAGTTGAAGTCCAGCCTTGGCAATTTGGTGAGACAAGATCCCGTCTCAAAAAAATTAAGGGCTGGGAATACAACTTAGTAGTAGAATGCTTGACTTGCATGCAGCCTTGGGATCAATCCCCAATACCACAAAAATTAATTAAATAAATAATTGACAGACATATGGTCAGGATATACCACAATCCCCTGGCTAAATCAGGAGAGAGCAAGCCAGAAACATCCCAAGTAGTTGAAAATTTATTTGGAAAGCTTCTGATTAAGGGGAAAAAAAAAAAAAGTAGGGCAGGGGTTGGGGGGCAGGTAGGAACAGCCAGATGCTGAAAGCAAGATTCCTTTGTCAGTTTCCAAGATGCTCCCCATCCCTTAACACAATGGGGATTTCTCTGGAATATCTGTCTCCCAGACCTTGTTTATCTCACACAGCATAAACAGTACAAAAGCTAATCACATTTGGCCAAAAAAACATGATCAACTCCTAATCCAAAGGAGGGCTAAATGGGCCAGTGGTTTCTATCTACTTGTATCTACGGGATGCATGGTGGAAGGGAGGGGCAGCTGAGTTGTTTCTCCCTTGCTAATGTTTCTTTAGTACCTTTCATTCACAAGCAGCTTTTAACTTCTTTCAGTGGCAGGATCCCAGAAATGCAGGTTGGCACGTCATGATGAAAGAAGTCACTCTGCCTTCTGCTGACCACAAGCAGAAAGACTTAATTTCTTTTGGTTTATTACTAATAGTACACATTTCTTCTTCACAGGCATGGGAACTTGCAAAGGAAAAGATAGTTGAAAGGGAAAAGGAAGAATAGGCTTCCTTTTTTGCTGAGTCTAGACAAAGCTTTATGTCAACAAGCCATTTGGATCAAATACCTTACATCCCTCACTTTGTGAGCCATGACCTGAGTTTGATGCATCTTAAGAAATGTATAGGGGTTAAGAAAAGTCTGTATGCCAAAGGAATGCTCCCTTTTCCTACATGATGGAAACAGGCAGCCCAGCCATATCCCATATTAAAGGTCTCTGTGTTCCTTAGAAACTCAGGGACACCACCAGCTTTTCCCCTGAACAGTGTTTTCACACTGGTTTTCTTCCCCTTCCCAAACCCCAATAAACACACCAACTGCTTCAGAGTATTTCTGGGTTAGGTTTTTTCATGGGTCTTTTTTTGTTGTTTTTTATTTCAAATACTGAAAAAGTCCCCTGGGCTCAGTGGGGCTCCCCACACTCATGGCTCCTTTCCCCAACATTCACTACCCTTCTCTCCATAGCAAATCTATTTCAAGGAAAGCACTTTTTTTTTTTTAAATGACAATTAACATTGAGTCTTGCTCTGCAGAACCAGAGGGCCTATCTGCTCTGTGTACATCAACAGCCTCTTTATCCACACTAGGCATTTGTCAACAGAGCTGAATTAGAACCCCTTATCATTAGTCTACTCCACTTCCTCCCCCTCACATCTCCCCACATTAGCCACTGGGTTAAGAGGGAGGATTGTCAGGAATGTTTTTATCAACTCTAAATCCCAAATCTCCCACCCACCCTCTAAACCCCACCCATGAGATTTCATTGAGATTTCTCAACAGTTATTTGGAAAAAAAGGTAAAACAAAAAAGGTTCAAGGTCTTGGTGCTCAGCCCAAGGGGCTCCATGTGCTGGGACACCAATGGGCAGGGGCTTCTGCCTCTCCAGCCCGCGCCCAAGCCACCTCCTGACCCCTGGCTGCAAAAGCAGGGAGGGGCAGGAGCCAGCACAGGACCCAGGAGGGCAGCGTCTCAGGATCTGGCGGAGCCCCAGGCAGCATCATTCAACTTGGCCACTGTGGACGAACACAGAAGGAAAAAAACAAAACAAAACAAAACACTGTCAAGTAATAGGGGAAAAACCTTGAATTCCATCCCAGTCTCTATCTATCCCATGATTCTTCCACACTTAATCATTAGGCTACCTGGTATATGCCTCAATCTTATCCTTAAGGGAACTGCAAAAATTAAAAAATAATTCCTATCCACAAATAGAATGTTTCCTGACGTTTTGGAGGAACCCATGGAAAACACAGAAAAACAATTCTTTGGACAAGAGCAAAATAACTGGTTTCCAGGGGAGTAACTGCCAGGCTCAGAGCAGGTTTGGTTTCAGAGGCATGGCCACAGTCACTCAGCTGCAGTGAAGCCTGAGGCAGCACAGTGAAGAGGTGGTGACTGTGTGGAGGCCAGGGTCAGACCAGGCACATGTTGTTTTGAGTGTATTTAATAATCTAGGTTTGACCAAAGCAATTTGTATTTGGATCGTGAGATGACCCATTCTTGCTAAGGAAGCTGTGTACTTCATACTATGTAAACAGGTGGCACATATAGAAATGTAGCTTTTTAGTTTCTTAACCTTGAAGATGATCTGGTAGTGAGAGTGTAAGACTAAAAGTTTGTTTGATTTCCCTATTCCTTCTATTCTTTCCTTAAATCCAGACTCACTGTGAACATCAGTCTTGAAGACTCAAACTGACCAATAGAGAAAGCAGCTCAGACAGAAAAGAAAAAAGTACAGAATTCGAGAAGATCGGAGATGAAGAAAACGTACAAAATTATATATATATTTATATATATAATAACATGACATATCTATGTACAACATGGCTGGGACAGTTGAGGAAACTATACAATGATGTTTGGCATTTTCCCCTTCCCACATGGACTTTAGATTTAAAGAATGACAGCATGAGGAAATGAAGCAAGAAACACAAAAAAATTATATACAATTACAAGTGACAGTCAAGGAGTTTGGGATCCAGGGAATTCAGGGATCCTGCTCTCTCCATTCCTTCCTCACCAGCCTCTTTTCCTATCCAATCTGAATAACAGCCAGAAAACAGCCAGTCAGGAGAGTAGTATACACCCAGCTCATCCCCCCTGTACACCAACAAGTTCATAGTTATTCTCAACAGGCCAAATGTCTGACATATTCGAACTTGTGAGGTGAAGGGGCAAGAAAGGATTACAGAATCCTGCTTTCTTGAACAGTTGGTTCTCAGCCTGACCCTCTTTGTCATAACTAGCAGGTTGCATTCAGTAAGATTCAGGCCAAGCTGTTAATAACCAGATTGAACATGCTGTCACCATGCACCTTACACCTGTTCCTGAATCAGTACTGCTACCTCTCCTTATCACACAAAAGCTGGGTTACTGAGCTCTAGAAAGGCAGATTTTCCCAGCTTCCTGGGTGAACGAACTCCTAAGAAGCTGCTGCCCCAGTCCTGCAGTAGAACTGAGTTCTGGGGGAGGGGCTAGCTCAGTTTATCCCTTCTTTCTCTCTCCCTAATAATGCACCTGGCAACTAATTACATCTAAAAACATGGGTTTTCAAATGGGCTTGACTGAGCATGTTTCTTCAGGCCCTCCAACTCTGCCAGAGCAGCTTTTTAGCAGCTAAGACCCAGAGTAGGCAGGGAAAGTGGGTGGAATAGAGGTAAAAATCTTCGCTGGCTAGCGTCTTATGTTTTTTTCTTGACCCTCAAAACCATGATACCTGTAAGTTTCTGTTGCCTGAATAAAGCCCTCAAATCTCAAACTTCCTTTTCATGTAGCCCTGAATAGTTAATTCCCCTCTGTAGTATTTTCCCAATAATACAAAGCAGAGGTTCACCCATGGGCCTTTCTCACTTTTGGTTTTATGATGAACTAGCACAAAGTTTTTCTGCTGGCAGATACAGAATTTTAGGATCAAATCAGTCTTATACATATTTAACTATTTTACAGATGAGGAAACAGAAATGCTGAGAGGCTGAATGACGTTACCAAGTTATACAACAGTCTGCCAACACTGAGTCGAACTAGAATCCAAACATCTCTAACTCCTGAATCAGTGCTCTTAGATCCACTATTCAACAAAACTTTCAAAAGTAACATGCTGGAAGAGAGAGAGTAGGTGCCCATTTTCCATCAGAAATGTTCATCAAAGTTTACATCATTTGCAAGCCAGGACAAACTGTAAGAGATACTAAATAAAGGAGGTTAAGTGGGCACTATAGTCCTAGGCAAGCAAATCGGTTTTCCTTTTTGCGGGTTCTCTAAACCTCCCATAATGAAAACATGAAGCAATAGCAGCCTAACGGGACAAAACACTTAGAAGCACAGAAAACATGTCTCAATCTACCTTTCCCAACTATGTCAGGTTAGTCTTAGGATGTTAAACCTGCCACATTATTCCCAATCTGGAGACATTCTCTTTTAAAAAGGAGAAATCATCTCTTTCCAGTTTCTCACAAAAGACAAAGTATGCAGCATTATCCAATCCTAGTCTTTCCTATTTCTGGGCACCTACCTGGGCTACAGTGAGGGTATGGAAGTCTCAGCCACTAAGAAACAAACTCAGAGCCCCTCTTCAACCTACATTACCTTCTCAGTATCCCCCAGCAGAATCTCAAGTCCTTCCTAGCTAGCACGCTGAGAAGATGTGACTATGTGCCCATTCCATCCCTGCCTACAATATATAAGAGTCCAGAGGGTGAGGAAGGGGAGGAAAGGGGTCCCAGGTTACCCCGCAAGCTTGCTGGTGACGAGTGAGGACTTTCTCTGGGGCAGATCCTGTGGGGTGGGGATGTGGTCACCAGTCACCAGGTTCTTGTCTGGTCCTGCACTCGGCAGCTGCTTATTCTTCATCTTGGCTTTGGCCATGTTGTAGTCTCCTGAGTCAAAGTACTTTTGCTAAGAAACAAGAGGAAGGTTTAGGTGAGTAAGGAGTTCTGGCATTTCTCAAAAGCAAGAAGATTCACATCTTCCATCCATTATAAACTCCCATCCACACTCAGATCTCTTAAATTTCTCACGTATACACAGTTTAATATTAATAACATGTACAGGGCTGGGGTTGTGGTAGAGCACTTGCCTAGCACATGTGAGGCCCTGAATTTGATCCTCAGCACCTCATAAAAAATAAATAAAGGTATTGTATCCAACTACAACTAAAAAAAAACAAAAAACAACAACATGTGCCTATGTCTTCTCCCCAGTATGTTCTTTTTCAGGTGTATAAGCAGGTTCCCAGCAAGAATATGCATTTTTAGAGCTGAGGGACAGTCCTACATCCTTTGAACCTTACTTAGTACAGGATGGTTTAACCCAAATAACTTTCTTCATTCGTAAAGGCTGACTGAGGACTTTACTAAGTGCAAAGCAATAATGTGGTGCTAAAAAGAAATGAATAAGATGAATAAAGGGGTCAATCTGGGTTGGTCTCAGTAATTAGCAGTAGATCAACCTCAAGATAAAAATTATTCTCGTAAACCAGGATTAGAAACTGGGCTTGCTGGTGAGGATAATGTGTTTTATCTCTGATTTCCACCACTCCCCACTCCCACACATGTTCCATGGCTGCGACAGCCTGCCTACGCCTGTCTTGCCTACACTGAGGTAAACCGCAAATCAGCATCACATTATCATCTGTGACTAAGACTCAATAATTGGGATTCTCCACAGGGATGTGTTTCGCTTTCCATGTCATCCAGAGAAGCACACTCTCGTATAATGTCTTATAATTCCTAAGCAGCTTAAGGTACCTCTATGGGTTAAGAAATCTGGTTAGGAGCTAGATGGTTATGAAGGTAGATTTTCCCTTTGTGAGAAAGACCACTAGGAACAGGAAAAATAAGTTTCTTGAGGGATTATAGTTGATGGCTGGTGCTAACTTTAAGGGTCTATGAACAAACTGACTAATCATTTCAAGTTGATTTCTATATGACAGATGGCTTGATCTTTCTCTGAAATAATATACCCCCAAATTTATTTCTGAACCCTAAAAAACACAGCCCTAAAACCTCTACCATTTAAACATGCAAATGCCTTGGGCTAGTCTGCATTTTCAGTCTCTATGAGCATCCTTCCCTCATTCCCTTGTTCTTCCACATACCCAAATGTCACTACTTTAAGCCTTAATTGAGGGAGACCAGAAGGGTACTGATACTATATCAGGGATGTACAATATATACTTTTTTTCCTCTTTTGAAGTTTCTTTTCTTTCTGGTACTGGGGGTTTTATCCATGTGTGCTTTACCAATGAGTCACGTTCCCAGCCCTCTTTATTTTTTATTTTGAGACAGGGGCTCACTAAGTTGCTGAGGCTGGCCTCGAGCTTGCAATCCTTCTGCCTCAGCCTCCTGAGTCACTGGGATTATAGGTGTGTGTCACTGCAGCAGCTCTCTTTTGAAGTTTCTAATTCCTATCTTCTCAATTGCCCCCCAACCAATAGAACCTCTGTAGACATCATCCGTAGAACTCCTTTTTGGTCCAAAGAAAGAGGGTAAGAGATTGTGCTCCGTACCCCTTTTTGAAGTCTCTTCATGAGGAAGTCAGAGCCTCCAGGTTTTTGTCCTAGACTTGGATATTTGGCCTTTAGCTTTGCCTCCTCAGCTCTCTCAGGGAGAATACCTTCTTTCTCTTGCGTGTCCTAAAGAAAACAAATGAGTGAAGTAAAATTATAGATCAAGAAACAACTGCTTCCAATATCTGATAACCATTTACCATCAACTTTTCCTGGAGATCCACCCAGGTATAAACAAGCTATCTGTACTCTGCTCTTAAAGCTAGACTTTTGTTCAAACCACTAAAGCTTAAGATTACTGTATTGTGAGAAGACAAGCTACTTCTCACACTACATCCAAGAAACCAACCCAGTGACCTGTGAGTACTGGGTTAAAGGTAATGTATAAATACAATACTTGAATAAGAGTGAGCCATAGCTCACTCAGCACAGAAAGGAAAGACAAAGAGAAAAAAGCTGGAGGGAGCATTTGGTGATACAAGATAAGTAGGAGGGTTCCGTAGGCTGTCCTGCAGACCCAATGGGAAATCAAAGGAGATAAGTCTTCTGAGATGTTCTCTCCTTATTTAGAGTCAAAGAAACCCATCTGGTAAATCTCCCTATGGAGGAGGCTTAGCTATGTGGCTTTCTCCAAAGATTTCCCCTGAGTAATGGCCCAGCATTGCTTCAACATTTCTTCAAATATTGTGGTAGGAAGGTCATAGTTACAGATGAAAACAGTTTTTAACCTCAAGAAAATTAAGAAACAGTGGGTTCACTAGTACTTATTTGTCAGTTTTCATTAAAAAAAAAAAAAAGAAAAAGAAAAAGAAAACAATGCCTATCTTAGTGGGGCAAGTGATGAAGTTGGGGAATGCAGAGAGACCAAAAGCCTTTCAGGGGCTCTCACTGTTGTCATCTTTTTGCTTTTGTGTGCCCTGCTCCTCTTTACTGACTTTTTTTTAAAAGAACCTGGAGTCAATGTGTGGCTCTTTTTAGAGGATTTTCCCTTAGCTATAACACCAAGTGTATTTCATGAATCTTTGAGCCCAACACTAAATATCATAAGTGAAAATACAAACCCCAGCGCTCGTGTTTTCATCACACAATCATCAAGGTGGCCCAGTCCCATTGCCTTGGAAATCTGGAGGAACAGTCTTTTCTTGTCAAGACTCTGTTAGCGTTTTTTCTAGGTTTAACCTAGTCCTATTCCTTGGATTAAACCCAAGGCCGCTTAACCATCCACATCCTCAGTCCTTTTTATTTTTCATTTTGGGGCAGGGTCTTGCTAAACTGATTAGGGCCTCGCCAAGGTGCTGAGACCGGCGTGGATCCTCCCGAGTCGCTGGAATGACAGGCGTGCGCCACGGCGCCCGTTAGTCCTCTCCAATCTTGGTGGTCCTCACTGAAGGAGAAAGACAGACCATCCCCGACCGCCAACACAGGTCTCTAAGAAAGTTGCCAACTTGAACTCGACACGGCAGGGATTACTTCCCTCCCCCCGCGCGAGTTCTTTTTCAACTTCTTTGCCTCCACCTGCATGTTTTCGCGGATTGAGGACGCGGGCCTCAGGCTAGCAGCTGGGTCATCCGCCTCCATAACCGAAGGAGACACCACAATCCAGGACCACCAGCCCCTTTCCAAACACCCGCCCCACGCTCAAGCTCGGCCAATTACAGCAGAGTTTCCACGGTTTGGGCCCAGGAAGTACTGGCCAATCAGTAAGGGTATGGCCCTGACTGACAAGGGACCTAACTAACCAAAGCCAAAACACCAGCCGGTACTGAAACTCACCCTTCGTGACGCAAGATGTGACCAACCCCTGCAGAGCCTGAGCCCATGACGACCAATCCGCACTGGCAAAAGACTGTCTCCCGCCCCATCACGGTCGCCCCCGGCTCGCCCACCCGCACCCCCTCCTTTTCACCTGCTTCTCCTCGCCGGTCTCCTCCGCAGGGTTCTCTTCTTCTAGTTTCTGGGACATGACGGGACCGGGACTGTGGAGTGTAGGGGACCCGGGTAGTTAACCGGAGAAGGGAAGGGGGAGGGGAAACGGGGACAACCTGCGCTGCTGCTTCGGCTCCTGTCACTATGGTTGCTCAGTCAAAATGGCGGCTCTTGCCCGTGACGTTGCCACCGCCCCTTCCTATGAGAGCCAATCAGAAGGGGATAGATGGGGCAGTGACGTAACGATTTACCAATCGTTGCTGGCTAAAGGCGGGTTCTATAGCGGCGACCGGCAAGCCGGAACACCAACCTGGAAAGAGAGTGAGCCACAAGACCCAATTGGAAGCCTGCCGGGCACCTGAGGGAGGGCTGCTTCTTGGGCGGGCTCAGACTTCCTTCAGCTCCAATCACCCACTGCTCAGTAGGCTGCAGACCCTCAGACCGTATTCTTAATTGGAGAGAATTAAGCTCTACACAAGGTTAACAGGAAATTATCGATTTCCCGAAATGAAATTTCGAGATCAAAGTGAGTCGACTTTAAAGTGATACTCAACAGTTTTCGATGTGTCACTAACTGTGTGGAACGGAGAGCCTGAATCCCAACCAGAGTCGTTTTTCAGAACACTATTTGGGTAGGCTTCATAATCGGTCAGGACCACCTCATGGGATTAAACTCCTGGAAACTGGGAGCACAGTTCTAGGTACACTAAACATTTAGCGCCGGACAAGGTGGCTGGTGCCTAAAATTCCTACTCCACTGGCGAATATGAGGATTGCAATTCGGGGGCCCACTTGGGTAATTTGAGGAGACCCTGTCTCAAAATAAAAAATGAGAAAGGGCTTGAACATGTCTCATTGGCAGAGCTCTTGCCTCGCAGATGGAAGGCCCAGCACCAAAAAAACAAAACAAAAGTATATATTAAATATGCTTTTATACTGGGGCTGGGATCGTGGCTCAGCGGTGGAGCGCTCACCTCGCACAGGCGGGACCCAGGTTGGATCCTCAGCACCCCATAAAAATAAAGGCATTGTGTTGTGTCCATATACACCTAAAAATATTTAAAGATAAATGAATAATACACTTTTATATATATTAAATATACTTTTGTGTATGTAATACTATAACATCTGTGGACTGTACTGTATTGGTTTTACAGGTGATGCATATAACAATAGGGCAGTCTGTGCCTTCTAGCAAGATTACACTTTAGTGGAGGTGTGGCAAGGAAGGGCTTTGTAACCCAGATCCCTGGGATTAATAAATACACATATCTTCCTGGAGTGTTAGTTGAATAGTGTGCCATATTTATATTAAAAACAAAAATTGGGGGCTGGGGTTGTAGTTCAGTGATAGGGCACTCGCCTAGCGTGTGCGAGGCCCTGGGTTCAATCCTCAGCACGATATAAAAATAAATAGAATAAAAGAAAGGTTTTGTGTCCAACTACAACTGAAAAATAAAATATATTAAAAATTTTGTGGGTTGTGCTGGGGATGTGGCTCAAGCGGTAGCGCGCTCGCCTGGCCTGCGTGCGGCCCAGGTTCGATCCTCAGCACCACATACAAACAAAGATGTTGTGTCCGCCAAGAACTAAAAAATAAATATTAAAATTTAATCTCTCTCTCTCTCTCTCTCTCTCTCTCTCTCATAAAAAAAGAATTCTCTTTCTGTCTCTCTTTAAAAAAAAAAATTGTGGGGGCTGGGGATGTGGCTCAAGCGTAATGCGCTCACCTGTCATGCGCGCAGGGCACTGGGTTGGATCCTCAGCACCACATAAAATAAAATAAAGACATTGTGTCCACCGAAAACTGAAAAATAAATATTAGAAAACTCTCTCTCTCTCTCTTTCTCTGTCTCTCTGTCTCTCTCTCTCTCTCTTTCAAAAAAAAAATTGTGAACTGGGATTGTAGCTCAGCGGTAGGGTGCTCACCTAGCACATGTGAGGCAGTGGATTCAATCTTTATTTTATAAATAAATAAAATAAAGGCATTGTGTCCATCTACAACTAAAGTTATTTTTAAAAAATGGCCTAATAAGGCTGCACGATTCACATTAATTTTTTTCACATTAAATTTTATTTATTTATTTATTTTTTTGGTGGTCCTGGGGATCAAACCCAGGGCCTCCTGTATGTGAGGTAAGGAGGCAAGCATGCTACCAACAGACCTATATCCCTAGCCCTAGATTTTAATTTTTTAGACAGCTTCTGTGACAGCTTTGGGGCTCTCTGTTCATTTTTCTATATAATTTTGTGCACTTCTAATGCAATAGTTTGAGAAACACTGGAATACACAGATTATTACCATAATTTATTGCCATAAAGCAAAATCTGGTAATCATAGAAATAAAAGTGTGTATAAAGTTCTATAAAGGTTCAAAGGAAGACTCATATTCAGTTTAAGGTCCTGTTGAACCACAACCACCAACTCCAATTTTAAATCAAAATTGGAGTATATTGAAAAACCAGCCTCTATCTCAGAGCAAAGCCTGTCCAAGGAAGGAACATGGCCTTTGTCCTTGGAAAAACCCACAGAGCACTCCTAAGCACATTTCCACCCTGCTAAGTTATTTATCTACAAATAACAGATCTGCTGCACCAGGTGTCCCTGACTCAGTCAGGCTAGGTGGGGACCCATAGCAGCCCCGTAGCAGCCACCAATCAGCATAAGTCAGGGAAATACCTGGGATGCCAGATGACCCTCCCAGTAGTTTATGGTGGTTGATAACATATTGGGAAACCATGTAGTTCAGCACGTACACCCCTCTTGCCTTAAACCAATCAGTTCAAATGAATACCCCTTTTGTACTGACCAATCACCCCTACCCAACTTGTTCCCGCCAGTGAATGTGCTAATCATGTTTTAGAGTTGTTATTTGATTTTCCGCGGTGTGTGATAATTTGCTAAAAGAGGCTATGATGTATGTGAAGTCCCTGCCCTCTCCAAAAAATGTATAAAAATGCTGCAAACCCTGGGCTCGGGGCCTCTCAGGGTCACCAGTTGCTGTGTGTGCGTGCGGAGGACCGAGCTAGCTCGCAATAAACACCTCTTTGCTGCTTACATCGATCTTGGGTCTCTGGTAGTCTTTGGGGGTCCTGAATTCGAGCATAACAATATAAGCAAGCTTATATTGTGTACACAGAGAAAGCTGGTCACCAAGGACTGTGTTTCCCCGAGGTGGGCTAGAGATCAGCACCACAGCTCTCCAGGTGAGAAACCAGACTCTACCTCAGAGCAAAGCCTATCCAAGGAAGCGGGTGTGACCCTTGTCCTTGGAAAGACCCACAGAGCACTCCTAGGCACATACCCACCCTGCTGAGTTGTTTATCTACAAATAACGGGAGACATCTGCAGATCCAGGTGTCCCTGATTCGGTCAGGCTAGGTGGGGACCCATAGTAATCCCCTAGCAGCCACCAATCAGCATGAGACAGGGAAATACCTAGGATGTCAGATGACCCTCCCAGTAGTTTATGGTGGTTGATAACGTGTTGAGAAACCATGTAGTTCAGCACGAACACCCCTCTTGGCTTAAACCAATCAGTTCAAATGAATCCTCCTTTTGTACTAACCAATCACACTTACCCAACTTGCTCCCGCCAGTGAATGTGCTAATCAAGTTTTAGAGTTGTTTTATGATTTTCCCGCTGTGTGTGATGATTTGTTAAGAGAGATGCTATGATGTAGGTGAAGTCCCTGCTTTCCCCAGAGAGTGTATAAAACTGCTGCAAACCCTGGGCTCCGGGCTTCTCAGCGTAACCAGTTGCTGTGTGCACAGAGGACCGAGCTAGCTTGCAATAAATGCCTCTTTGCTGCTTACATCAATCTTGGTCTCTGGTGGTCTTTTGGGGGTCCCGAAGAATTCGAGCATAACACAGGAACAAGGTTTTATTGCACAAAAAGTTGCAAAGGGGGGGGGTGTCTTGAAAACTTACAGATAACAGGATTTTGATAAGTGTAATACAAAGACAGCTAGCAGGTTAAAGATCTACATAGCGTGATATTTCAAGATAGAAGTAAATTCAGATCCCAACATCAGAATTTATGAGGCGCCACTGAAGTTTCAAGGAGGGTTGTTATCTTGTCAAGGAAAGCCAGACATGGGTGAGTTCAGAGCATGGGCAGGACTTCCAAACAAGTGTAGAAATCTCAGTAATTTACAGTAAAACAGAAATTAACTTTTTATGGCTTTGTGATGCGATGGCTCTCAATCTTAAAATGGATTAGGCTGGGTTCATCAGTCCCCAAAAATACTTAATGACAGAAGTGATATTAAAAATGAGCTTTAGGGGTTAGAATTGTGGCTCAGCAGTAGAGAGCTCACCTAGCATGTGTGAGGCCCTGGGTTTGATCCTCAGCACCACATAAAATAAATAAATAAATAAAAGATATTTTTTTAAATGAGCTTTTAAGGAATTTAGGCATTTTTGGGCTGCGGATGTTGCTCAAGTGGTAGCGTGCTCGCCTGGCATGCATGCGGCCTGGGTTCGATCCTCAGCACCACATACAAAGATGTTGTGTCCACTGAGAACTAAAAAATAAATATTAAAAAAATTCTCTCTCTCTCTCTCTCTCTCTCTTTAAAAAAAAGAATTTAGGCATTCTACAGATAAAGACAAGGGAAGAAAGAAGGGTATTCCCAGACATAAGAAAGAAAGAAAAAAAGAAAGAAAGATGTAAGGGTCCAGCGAAGCGTCGGAGGAAGAGACCACAAGAGACTGGCTTCATGCAATAAGCAGGAGGGAGGGAGTTTATTGAGGATCCAATTCAGCCCTGAGGCTCCGGGCAGGCTTGCTCAAGAAGGGAGGGCAGCCCAGAGCCCAGAGCAGAGGTCAAGCAGTGCTTAAGTACACTTCTTGGGGAGGGCGGGGNGATTTCAGGTTTTGCAGGTAGCATAGAAACCTAACAATACCTAATCCTTTACATTTTAACTCAGACCTTGCAGCTTAGAAACTTTACAATACCCGGTCTTTTACCCTTTAACTTTTACACTTTAACTTCAATTTCTTTTACCCTTACAAAGAGAGCTACAACTAAAAAAAATATTTTAGAGGAAGACCATGAGAAGAAGATTAACATTAAACAGGGATGAGAGGTGGGAGGGAAAGGGAGAGAGAAGGGAAATTGCATGGAAATGGAAGGAGACCCTCATGGTTATACAAAATTACATACAAGAGGAAGTGAGGGGAAAGGGAAAAAAAAAAAAACAAGGGGGAGAAATGAATTACAGTAGATGGGGTAGAGAGAGAAGATGGGAGGGGAGGGGAGGGGAGAGGGGGATAGTAGAGGATAGGAAAGGCAGCAGACACTAGTATGGCAATATGTAAATCAGTGGATGTGTAACCAATGTGATTCTGCAAAGTTGTAAAAATGGGGATTCATAACCCACTTAAATCAAAGTGTGAAATATGATATGTCAAGAACTATGTAATGTTTTGAACAACCAACAATAAAATTTTAAAAATATATATTTTAAATAACCAAAACAAAACATACTTGAGGCCAGAACAAGGAGGGTTTAGAATGCCAGCAAAGAACTTGTGAATACTTCAATAATCAATGAAAGATATGTAGGACAGAGATTGGCAAAACAGAACTGCCCTTTAGGAGGATTAACTTGGTATAATGAATTTGAGAAATATTTAGAATTCCAAGCAGGAAAATACTAGCAGTAGGCAGCCTAGCCTGGACTCTCCTGCAAATTTTAGGTGGGAAATAATTGGGATTTAACTTAGAAATACTGTTGTTAGGAATACAAAACAGTAAACCTAATTGAGAGTGTCTGTGACAATGGGACCTACAAGATAGCGGCTGATTGAACATAGAAAAGTTGTTTGCCTCTAGGTGACTATTTGTGAAGCCAGATTTACAGATAGGTAGTTAGTGTAGTTAGGTAAATTGGGTCTAAATCGGGTAAAATAAATAAAATGGAGGCCATTATTGAGATTGGAATCCAGGAAACCAGAGCAGCACTTGGGGAAATTGAAATGTGAATGTCCCCAAGGCCCCAGCCCATCCTAAGGAATTGTTAATGAAGCATCTGCCAGCAAACTGGAGATGCTAATCCAAAAGCCGCCCCAGGCCCTTTGGCCTAGATTACTGCTTCAGCCCACCTATCCCCACCTGCATTTCCATCACTGCAGGATAACAGAGAACAAAGGACAGGACTGTGGGGAAGCTGAAAGCAGACCTTAGCTATAAAAGAAGGAGACCTCCCCCTTCCATGCATCCCACCTCTTGGGTCCCCTTCTTCATCCGGGTAGAAGTCTTTTCTGCTGTCCTTTAATAAAGCTTCCACTCTACACTCTACACTTGCCTCCGCGTGCTTCTCTGGTGTTAAACTTCAGCATTGGGGAAGCAAGGACTCCTCACCCGTAAACAGGGGTAACATTTGTAGAAACAAATTGAAAAGGAGTTAATTTGGAATGGAAATGGACACAGAGAAAATGAACATCTCAGTTTCGAAAGCACTGATTCATTAAAAGACAATGACCTTGGTCAGGTGAGGTGGTGCAAGCCAGTAATCCCAGTGGCTTGGGAGGCCAAGGCAGGAGTTCAAAGCCAGTCTCAGCAAAAGCTAGGTGCTAAGTAACTCAGTGAGACCCTGTCTCTAAGAAAAATACAAAATAGTGTTGTAGGGACAAAGGAGGCAAGGCACCGAAGACAGCAGGAAACAGTTTTATTTGGCTGCAGCCAGGTTCAGGGGGCACAGCTTTTGCTGTAATCAATCAATCCCCTGAACCCCATATTCAGGGAGTTTCAGAGTTTTATACCCAGTGTGTAAGGGGAGGGGCTCAGAAGTTCACAGTCTGCAGAAGTTCACATAAAAGCAGCTTTTTCTTTCACTGTTCTGGGCAAGTTAACCCTTCAAGGACAACACCTGAGAAGGGGTGAGCTTCTTCTCCCCTTTCTTTCCTCCCCCTGCCAGCTGTTACCATGGAGCCCAGTTGTAATTTATCTTAAAAATGCAGACATCTCTGTGAAGCCTTGTTTGCACATTTCTACAAAGTACTATACTGGATACATTTGTGGAAAACTAGTAAGTGGTGTCCAGCACCTGGAGTGCTGGTATCTTCCCCGCCAGTGGCCCAAGTAAACAGGGCAACACGAAAATAGGAAGTTTATCTCCATTGAACTCTTTTGCAGGGACTCTTTTGCTGACCTAAAGTCAGCCATGGTGAAGAGGGCTTTTCTGTGGAGAAGGGGGTGCCACTTCAATACCAGTGTCTTCCTCACAAAGTTCTGGTAACAGGGCAAGCCAAGAATAGGACAGTGAATGAGAGTGCTGGTATCTTCCCGGCCGGCCAGTGGCCCAAGTAAAAGGGCGACAAGAAAATAGGAAGTTTATCTACATTGAACTTTTTTGCAGAGACTCTTTTGCTGACAATCCTAAAATCAGCCATGGTGAAGGGGGCTTTTCTGTGGAGAAAGGGGGTGCCACTTCAATAGGGCTGGCTATGTGTCTCAGTGGCTGAGTGCCCCTGAGTTCAATCCCTTGTACCAGACCTTTTGGTGGAGATAATGAAGCAATGAAGACTTAGGACACATGGCCTCTGAGATCTCTTCCATATCTGAAATTTTAGGGTTGTAGGTGAAAGGGTAAAAGAAATTGAAGTTAAAGTGTAAAAGATCGGGCATTGTATAAAGTTTCTAGGCTGCAAGGCCTGAGTTAAAATGTAAAGGATTAGGTATTGTTAACCTGAAATTCCTGTAGTTGTTAAGACAATGCTTGGAACCGCCCAGTAAATATTCCCCCTGACTGCTTGGTTGTTTAATAATTCAGGGCTCTGTGTGATCTTGCACGTAGGCATTGCAGGGTCTAGACCAATCAGTTTGAATGTGTACCCCGTTTAGAACTATCCTATCACCCCCGCCCGACCTGTTCCCGCCAATGAATGAACTAATCATGTTTAGGAATTGTTGCTTGATTTTCCCGCGGTGTATGATGATTTGTTAAAGGAGACTGTGATGTATGTAAAGTTCCCGCCCTCCCCAAAAAAAGTGTACTTAAGCAGTGCTCAGCCCCTGCTCGGGGCTCTGGGCTGCTTTCCCTTCCTGGGTGAGCCTGGAGCCTCAGCGCGCTGAATCGGATCCTCAATAAATCCCCTTCTGCCAATTGCATGAGTGGTCACTTGGTGGTCTCTTTCTCCAAGGCTTCGCTGGACCCTTACATAGGCAATGCAGATGTGGACTTTAGGAGAAAAGTAGAGGCTAAACGTGTATAAATTTTGGACTTTCACATGAATGTAAATAAAGTCATAGAAATAGATAGGATCACAATGGAGAAAGTTGAAGAAAGAGATCCCAAGACAGGAAGACTGGGAAAAGTTGGCAAGTGACACAAAGAAAAATAATCAGAGTGCTGAGGAGATAAACAAAAGAGAACAGAAGCATGGAACGCAAATAAAAAAAGAGGGGAGGTTGTCAATGTTAAGTGACATAGAAGGTTCAAGATGGAGAGGACAGGACTGGGGATAAAACTCAGTGACATAGTGCTTGCCTAGCCTGTGCAAGGCTCCGGGTTGGACCCCAGAACTTGTTTCCTGAAAAGAAAGAGAGGTCAAAGGTCAACCAGAAGGGTTAAAGAGTGAGGCTGTATGGAGCGCTGAGGAAGAGCACTTTGATCTCCAGCACTATAGGAAAAAAGGGGGAAAAAGGCAGCAGATTTTTTTGGTGGGTGGGGGTGGTTGTCAGGACTGAAGCATGTTTTCAGAAAAATGAGCTGATTGAGAAAAACTAAAAATGAAAATGTAATTATCTACTTTAAAGAGGAGATGCCAAAAGAATTAAAGTCTGAGAGGTCATTGGTAGGTTGATCAAGAGGGAGAGAGGCAGACAGGTCGAGTTGCCAAATCTAAAGAAAGAGTGGGAAGGAAATGTATTGGGAGATTTTTAACTGACTAAAAATTCAGGGAAGTCACATTGAATGGTCTTGTTTTCCTAGGTAGAGCCAATCTTTTGAGAACAAAAATTGTGGGGGGCTGAGCAGTAGTGTATGCCTGTCATCCCAGTGAGGCCAGAGGCTGAGCCAGGAGGTTCACGAGTTCAAAGCCAGCCTTGGCAAAAAGCCAGGCGCTAAGCAACTCAATGAGACCCTGTCTCTAAATAAAATACAAAAACGGGGCTGCGGATGTGACTTAGTGGTTGAGTGCCCTCTGGGTTCCTAGGAAAGAAGGGAGGGAGGAAAAAAACAGCAAATTCATCAACAAAGTGCCCCTGGGTTCAATCTCTCGAATTGTTGCAGAAAGTTTGATCCTTGTCCCCATGCCAATCCAATAACAAGGACACAGTTTTGAGAAAAAGGAAATAAAGATTTATTTGCTTTGCTAGCAAAGGAAAAACACAGAGGACTCCTGTCCCAGAGGCTGTGATTCTGCCCGTCAGCAGGAATGGGGCTGGGGTGGGGGGTATGGATGTGCTTTTAAAGAGGTGATTCAAAGGCTACATTCCACAGAATAGAGTTGTAATACACTTGTTAACTTGGGAGATAGTCATTTCTGAGATCTTCTGGAACCATCCTCAAAGTCTTATATTACTTCATTGTTATGGTGGGTGTGTACTTGGGTACTGGTAATTCTGTCTAGGATGGGGAAGAAAGGTAATCCTGTTTCCCCTGAGATTAGGGAGGGGGAGAGATGAGAGAGGAGCTGGGAGAGAAGAAGAAAAAGAAATATGTCCACTTTAAAAATGATTTGTAGGGCTGGGGATGTGGCTCAAGTGGTAGCGCGCTCGCCTGGCATGCGGGCCGTGCTGGGTTCAATCCTCAGCACCACATACAAACAAAGATGTTGTGTCTGCTGAAAACTGAAAAATAAATATTAAAAAAAAATTCTCTCTCTCTCTCTTAAAAAAAAAAAATTATAGATTATAGTGTAAGGGTCCGGCGAACCTTGGAGGAAGAGACCACCAAGAGACCGGCTCATGCAACAGCAAAAGGGGATTTATTGAGGATCCAATCCAGCGTGCTGGGGCTCCAGGCTCACTCAACAAGGGAGAGCAGCCCAGAGCCCCGAGCAGGGGTTGAGCAGTGCTTAAGTACACTTTTTGGGGAGGGCGGGGGCTCTGCATACATAAGAGCAAATCATCATGAGGCGCGGGAAAATGGAACAACAACTCTCAAACTTGATTAGCACATTCATTGGCGGGAACAGGTCAGGCGGGAGTGATAGGTGAGTTCTAAGGGGGGTACATTCAAACTGATTGGTTTGGGCCCTGAGATGCCTACGTGCCAAGCTGCTGTCACAGGGTCCTAGGTTATTAAACAACTAGATGGTCAGGGGGAATATTTACTGGGCAGTCCGGGAATTGTCCTAACAGCTACAGGAATTTCAGGTTTTGGGTTCTTTACATTTTAACTCAGGCTTTGCAGCTTAGAAACTTTACAACACCCGGTCTTTTACACTTTAACTTCAATTTCTTTTACTCTTACAATAGGGCTGGGGTTGTGGCTCAGCTGCTCGCTTAGCATGTGCGAGGCCCTGGGTTCGATCCTCAGCACCACATAAAAATAAATAAAGATATTGTGTTTGACTAAAAATATAAATATTAAAAAAAAGATATTGTAGATTATAGATGAAAGATTTTGACTCCATTTTGCTGCGTTCTATAAAAAACTGTTACATGAGCTGTTTCTGAGAAACTGAAATGAAAGCTGTCTTATAAAAATTGTTTTTCTGTACCCCACAGAATGTACCCAACTCAGGATATATGGTGGTGGTCGTGGTGAGCTACATCCTGGGTTTGGGTACATTTATGGGTCTACAGGACTTTGAAATAGATTATCGCCCCCACTCAGCTGAAACTCAGGATATGGTTGTCCAACACTTGTTTGGACCAATGATGTGATTAAGCTAACTGCTTTTTTAGCCTCTGTAACTTGCCAGCTTGCATGATGCTGAGGAAAACCCCTGAGTTGTGATGTTTTTCATCCTTAAATTCCTAAGACATAGGCCAGGAAGCTGAGTCCTCTCACAGAGCATCAGTCTCGACCGCTGGGAGAGAGTCCCTGGCCAGGTAAACAGAGCTCTCTTTTGTTTGTTTTCTGAGGGGGCTCCCCATGACAGCTATCATCCAGTAGATAGGAAGTCATGAGTGTTGCAGTCCAAGAACACAATGAGGAAGCCGGAATGAGACGGACAGTCAGTATAGACAGGTAAATCTGGTTGATCTAGGAGGCCAATGTAAATCTGGGAAGTTGGAGCCTGCCCCCTGAGGAATCAAAATGCCTACAGAGCCCTTCCTGCACCCTTATCTAGATACCTGCCCTGCTCCAACCTGTTGCTAAGGTCATCTGTCCCAGGGATTGGCCCTCCTTACAGGGAGTTATAAAAGTTGTTAATTATGCCCCCTTCCTGCCTAGATCACTCCACCTAGGCCCCTCCTGCCCATCTGCTTCTCAAGTCTGTGCCCTCCCGCTGAACATCGCCTGGGCGAGTCAGGTAAGCAGGAAGGAGAGAGGTAACAGGAAGAGAGCAGGAGAACTAAGGACCCCAGGACACATAGAAAGGGCAGGATGCACTTACTGGTGGCACACCAGGACACCAGCTGTGGCCCCCTCCTCCCTCCCAGGAGGGAGATAAACCTGCTTTATAGGCTGGCCTCGGCTGCTGCTCTAATATCCTACTTCAACATGTGGGGAGCAGGACTGTCACCCATAACCAGCTGTTTCGATGAAGCCACCGTATGACACTTACCACAGGAGTTGCATTGTAAGGGTTTAGAGGACCTTTCTAGCTGAGGAAGTGAAGGAGAGAGCAGCTAACCTGGGACTACGTCATCATTTGGATGTGAGGTGTCCCCTAAAAGCTCCTGTGTGAGACAGTGCAAGAAGGTTCCGAGGAGAGATGACTGGGTTGTTGAGTCTTCACCCAGTCAAGGGTTTAGTCCCCTGATAGGGATTAACTGAGTGGTAACTGAAGTGGTAGGGGGTGGCTGAAGGGGCTGGGAACTGGGGACTGGCTTTGAGTGTCTGTTTGTATGTGGCAAGAGGACTCTCCCTGATCACCATGATGTGAGCTGCTTCCCTCCGCCACCTCTTCCCACCATGATGTTCAGCCTCACCTTGAGCCCCGAGGAATGGAGCCGGCCTTCTATGGACTAAGACCATGAGCCCTCAAATAAACTTTCCTCTTCTTCAATTGTTCTGGTCAGAGCCTTTAGTCACAGCAGCAAAAAAGCTGACTGAAGGAGCTGGGGTGGTGGCTCAGAGGTAGAGCGCTCACCTCTCATGCATGGGGCACTGGGTTCCATCCTCAGCACCACATAAAAACAATCTAATGTGCCCACCTAAAACTAAAGATACATACATAAATAAATATTTTTTAAAAAGCTGACTGAAACAGACTGTAAGGAGGAATGGGAAGGTTGGAAATTAGCAGAGAGAGAAAGGAAACATTTAGAGGACCACCCTGTATGTAAAAGGCCAGAGAGGGACCCCTGACTGAGGATAACAGGAAAGAGAAAGAAAAACTTTGGCAGAATCACAATCCTCTAAAGGAGTGAGATCCTGCTAGCCACTAAACAAGCACTCATTATGCGTTATTATTTCTGGACAGTGGTTGCAAAGATCAAGGACAGAGTAGTTTGTAGATGGGTGAGGAGACAAGAGATCAAGATGATTTGTACTGGAAAGTGGTATCAAAGGCAGCTTTCCGGAGGAGATTTTTTTTTTAAATACTTATTATTATTTTTTTTAATGTGGTGTTGAGGATCGAACCCAGAGCCTCACACATATTAGGCAAGTGCTCCACTACTGAGCCACAATCCCAGCCCCTGGAGGAGAAGATGTTTGAAGGAAGTAATAGTAATCCTTAAGATTAAAAAAAGAGGGCTGGGGCTGGGGATGTGGCTCAAGCGGTGGAATGCTCACCTAGCACACATGAGCCACTCTGTTTGATCCTCAACTCACATAAAAATAAAATATTGTGTCCATCTAAAACTAAAAATTAAATATATATATTTTTAAAAGATTAAAAAATGAGGGTGGAGCAAGGCATGGTTGGGCACACCTATAATCACAGCAACTCAGGAGGCTAAGGCAGCAGGATGGCAAATTCAAGGTCAGCCCAGCAATTTACCAAGGCCCTAAGCAAATTAGTGAGATCCTGACTCAAAATGATGATGATGATGATGATGATGATGATAATAATAATAATAATAATAATAATAATAATAATAGGGCTGGGATGCAGCTCAGTAGTTAAGTGTCCCTGGGTTCAAATCCCTGGATTTGAAAGGTGGAGAAGCGCCTTTCAGGTACCCTTTCAGGGCTAAAGGAGCCTCCTCTGAGGACACAGAACTATAGAAATCTCCACATAATGGATCCCTGCGTGGTGGTTGTGAGGTACTCTACCACTGAGCTACATCCATGCCCTATGTATTTATTTATTTTTAAATTCTGAGACAGGGTTTCATCTGGTAAGTTGCCAAGGTTGACCTCAAACTTAAAATCCTCCTGACTCAGTCTCTGGGATACAGGCATGAGTCATTCCATTTAGTATTGGGTCCCTGATTCTTTTTTGTAAATTGTTTTGGGGGTGCCAGGGATTGAATTCAGGGGCACTCAGCCACTGAGCCACATCCCCAGCCCCATTTTGTATTTTATTTAAAGACAGGGTCTCACTGAGTTGCTTAGGGCCTCGCTTTTGCTGAGGCTGGCTTTGAACTTACAATCCTCCTGTCTCAGCCTCCAGAGACTGGGATTACAGGTGTGCGCTACCATGCCCAACAGGTCCCTGATTCTTTCTCTCTCTCTCTCTCTTTTGTAAAGAGAGAGTGAGAGAGGAAGAGGATTTTTAATATTTATTTTTTAGTTATCCACGGACACAACATCTTTGTTTGTATGTGGTGCTGAGGATCGAACCCACTGCATGCATGCCAGGCGAGCGCACTACCGCTTGAGCCACATCCCCAGCCATCTCTCTTTTTTTTAACCCCTGTGGTGAGGGGGGGATTGAACCCAGGGCCTTGTGAATGTATGTTAGGCAAATGCTCTACTTTGAACCACATCCTCAACCCAGAATCCCTGGTTCTTAAACCTGATTGATTGAATGTTCCCAGGGAACTTTACAAAAACAGATTTCCTTGGCCCTATTTCATTCCAGTAGTATTAGCAACTCTTGACTAGAGCCTGCAAATATGTATTTTTGTTTGTTTTTATATTTTTGAGATGAGGTCTGGCTATATTGCCTAGGCTAACCTTGAACTCCTGGGTTCAACCACCCAAGTGGTACTACAGGTGTGCACCACCAGGTCAACTGGGAAATATATAATACATATATATATATAATTTTATATACGGGTAAGTGAGAAATGAAACTCAGAGACCAGGAGGCAGAGATACACACAAGAGTTTACTTGTCAGAGCTGACAAATAACGGACATCTGTTTATAGGAAAGAGAGGCAAAACAAGCTTGAGTTTGGGGACTTTTATGGGGGGAAGCTCAGGAATCAGAGCTGGGTGGGTCCTAAAACAGGCAGTTGGGGTGGGGTTGGTACAGGGAGTGGTGAGCCTTTCTAAGAAATGCCCTTGGGCAGGAAAGTGTAACTTTTTCCTTAAAATGGCAGCTGTCACTGAAGATGGCTGTCCAGATGCTAAGCAAGGACCTTATATATATGAATGACTTTTTTTTCTTACAATGCTGGGGAATCAAAGTCAGGGCTTTGTGCATGCTAGGCAAGTGCTTCCACTGACCTATATTCCCCAGCCTGGAAATATGTATTTTTCAAAAGCTTCCTAAGGAAAGTCTGACAATACGTGATCTGGAAACCGCTGTGGATTAGTGGTACATGAGGTTTTCAGGTTGCTGGAATCTTGAGATTTATAAGTCACACTATAGTATTGGAGATTCATGAAGGCGAGAGGAAACTGCAATTCTAAGTAGGAAAATTATATCCTTAAAATTTGGGATTCGGAAAATTTTTTTTCTTTTTGTTTTAATTAGTTACACATGACAGTACAATGACCTTGACATATCATACATTTGATTCAGATGGGATATAATTTCTCATTTCTCTGAGTGTACAGGTTGCAGAATCACATTGGTCATGCAGTCACCTATATACCCACAGCAATAATAATGTCTATTTTATTCTGCTGCCCTTCCGCCAATGAATGTACTAATCATGTTTGAGAGTTGTTGTTTGATTTTCCCGCGGTGTATGATGATTTGTTAAAGGGGACTGCGACGTATGTAAAGCCCCTGCCCTCTCTAAAAAAATGTATATAAACCCTGCACAAGTTGCTCTCGGGGCTCTTGGCCCACTCTCCCTTCTTGAGTGAGCACGGAGCCCAAGCGTGCTGGATCTTCAATAAACCCCCTTTTGCTGTTGCATGAGTCGGTCTCTTGGTGGTCTCTTCCTCTGTCGTTCGCCGGTCCCTTACACCTTCCCCACTTCCCCTCCCCTCCCCTCCCATCACTTCTCTCTACCCAGTCTAATGTGACCCACTTCTTTTTTTTTCCCCCTCACATCGTCATACCTGTATTCTGTAAAACGAAAGGGGTCTCCTTCCCTCTTCCATGCAATTTTCCCTCTTCCATGCAATTCCCACTCTCCCTCCCTTTCCCTCCCACCTCTCTTCCCTATCTAGAGGTAATTTTCTTCTTATGCTCTTCCTCCCTACCCCATTTTGAGTCACCTCCCTACCCCATTTTGAGTCACCTCCCTTATATCAAAGAAGATATTTGGCATTTTTTTTTGGGGGGGGGAATGGCTAACTTCACTTAGCATAATCTGCTCTAATGCCACCCATTTCCCTGCAAATGCCATGATCTTGTTATTTTTTAGTGCTGAGTAATATTCCATTGTGTTGGAAAGGTTTAATGGTGGAAGAGTGTAGAGATTGGACAAGAGAGGATAAGCAGAAGCTAGATCTCTGTGACTGATGATCCACTCAAGATTTGGGCAGCCTAACCAGAGGTGGAGACTGGGGGAATGAATAAGAACCTGAGCCGATATGATAATGGAGGTGATGATGTTACCGCTGTTGGCCGGTGAGGAGTCCTTGCTTCCCCGATGTTGAAGAATAACACCAGAAAAGCAAGGTCAGAGTAGAAATTAGAAGTTTATTAAAGGACAGCAGAAAAGACTTCTCCCAGAGGAAGAAGGGGACCCAAGAGGTGGAATCCGTGGAAGTGCAGTTGTCTCCCCTTTTTATAGTTTTGGTGATGGAATGTAGGTGGGAAGGCCCAAGGGGTGGGACACTGGTGGGCCAAAGAAGTAATCTGGGCTGGAAGGACTTCATTAACACTTCTTTGGGATGGGCTATCTTCAAATCTGCTGGGGGCTGTTTCCTGGGTTTCATTAACATTTCTTTGGGATGGACTTTGGCCTATGGCCTTTTTGGGACTTAATTAACATTCCGTGAGTTGTCCTGCCTTTCCCGGAATCATTCTCAGCATGGCCTCCATTTTAGATTTCACTTGGTATTAGACCCGATTTACCTAACTACACTGACTATCTAATTTTAAATCTGGCTTCAATGATAATGGTAAGGAGAGCAGTCATAAATCCTAGATTCCTGGGAGAATACCATTCACTGCAGAGCAAAAAGGATTGAGGGGTTAAGGAGAAACAAAGAACCTGAACTTCTTACATATTTATTTTCAGTCTTTTTCCTTTTTGTGGGCAGTGGGTAGTAGGAATTGAACCCAGGGGTGATTTACCGCTGAGATGCACTCCCAGCGTCCACCCTTTATTTCCCCTTGGCACAGGAGTTAAACCCAGGGTGTGTAACAGTGGTCCACTTTATGCTTTGAATACAGCCTTTGCTGCTCTGCCGCTGCACTGTCACGTGTAACTTATTTTTTAAATGGACATGTTTCTTTCTCTTCCTCTCCCTGCTCCTCCCTAATCTCTCCTTGTCCCTAATCTCAGGGGAAACAGGATTACCTTTCTTCCTGATCCTAGGCCCAGTTATCTGTCCCTGAGCACACACCCACCGTGGGAATGAAGTTATCCACACTTTGGGGAAGGTACCAGAAAATCTCAGAAATGACTATCTCCAAATTAACAAGTGAATTACAACTTCAGACAGAGAACAGGTGGAATGGACCCTCTAAGTTACCTCTGTAAAAGCCCTCTGTTCCTGCTGGGTTTCTCCTTTGCTAGCAAAGCAATAAATGTTTTTCCTTTTTTAAAAATATTTTTTAGTTGTCAATAAATCTTTTAGTTGATTAACCACTGAATCATATCCTGAGCCCTTTTTTAAATATTTTATTTAGAGGGAAGGTCTCAGTGAGTTGTTTAGGGCCTTGCTAAATTCTTAGGCTGGCTTTGAACTTTCAATCCTCCTGCCTCAGCCTCCCTGAACAGCTGGGAATACAAGCATGTGCCTGGCTCCAGCCCTTTTTATTTTGAGACCGGATCTCATCAAGTTGCTAAGGTTCTTGCTAAATTGCCCAGGCTAACCTTGAACTTTTAATCCTCCTGCCTTTCAGGCATGTGCCACCGCACCAGTCTTTCTGAGCAGATTCTAAATTATTCCAAGTTATAAATTGAAATATCTATAAAATTCAAGTAGCATTCTGCAGAAAAATGGCCATGAAAATAGTCATGCAGGGCTGGTGTTGTGGCTCGGTGGTAGAGAGCTCGCCTAGCAAGTGCGAGGCCCTGGGTTTGATCCTCAGCACCACATGAAAATAAATAAATAAAATATAAAAATATTAAAAAAAAAATAGTTATGCAGCTTCAGAAATAGCTGGGTTTAAACATCATTAGTTCCCTCTGGTGGGCCAGACTGAGAATACAAGGAAATTAACCAAGCTCTGTGCTGTCCTTGTCTCCTTCACAAATTTACACTTAGGTCTGGCTTTAAGTGTAGCCCAAGAAAATTAGTTTATATAAATAAGAGAACAAGTACGATGCTAAACTGGCTCAAAAGAGAATGCAGATGTATGCAATGGATCAGAAGGCTGAGGAAGGAGGATCTCAAGTTTAAGGTCAGCCTGGGCAACATAATGAGCCCTGTCTTTAAAAAAATGAGGATAGAGATGGGAATGTAGCTCAGTAGTAGGGAGTCCCTGGGTTCAAATCCCAGCACTAAAAAAAAAAAAAAAAAAGCATAAATCAGTTTTCTAATATATGTGGTGTAAGAAATGGTGGAAAAAGCTCCGTAAACTCAACAAGGCAAAACAACCATTTACCTCAAAAACTGTTAAGGTGGGCTGGGGATGTGGCTCAAGCGGTAGCGCGCTCGCCTGGCATGCGTGCGGCCCAGGTTCGATNGTTATAAAAGTTGTTAATTATGCCCCCTTCCTGCCTAGATCACTCCACCTAGGCCCCTCCTGCCCATCTGCTTCTCAAGTCTGTGCCCTCCCGCTGAACATCGCCTGGGCGAGTCAGGTAAGCAGGAAGGAGAGAGGTAAAGTAAGAGAGGGAGAGTAAAAGAGGGGGAGTGGAGAGGGAGAGTAAGAGAGGGAACAGGAACAGGGTATTGATATTTATGGGCTTAACGAAGGATGAGGAGGAGCAGGGCGAGTGGGCTGCTACTTCTTCATTGGCTGAGAGTTCGTGCCACTTCAGGGATTGGAGGTGACGGTTTGCATGCCATTCAGTGCATCATGGACCTGAGTTCCTGGAAGAGAAGCGCTCCAGGCGCCATGTTTACCAACATGTGGTCAGTATGTACAAGATATAAACTGTAACATTTAGGGGATGGGCACTCACCTAGAAAGTAGGAGGCACTGGATTCAATTCTCAGCACCACATAAAATAAATAAATAAAAGTATTATGTCCGGGCTGGGGATGTGGCTCAAGCGGTAGCGCGCTCGCCTGGCATGCGTGCAGCCCGGGTTCGATCCTCAGCACCACATACAAACAAAGATGTTGTGTCCGCCGAAAACTAAAAAATAAATAAATAAATAAAAATTCTCTCTTTAAAAAAAAAAGTATTATGTCCATCTACAAAGAGTGTGTGTGTGTGTGTAACATTTATCTTTTACAGTGTGAAAATCAATTGTTTTTCACTTGACAAAATAATCTGTCACCATGTACAAACATCATTTGCATTGATCAGTTTTCCAGACCTAAGAAGTTAGTTTAACTGCTGTAACATCAGCTAACTCCTTGTTATTGCATTGTATTTTAAAAGCATTCAAAGGAGGGGCAACTATTACCCCCCAATAATGGATCACTTATAAAATTAAATGTGCTATCTAAAACACAGGAAGAGTTGGAGTCAAAGGTTTGCCACTTGAAAATCCTGTTAAATGGGGAGAGCTGGGAGGCTGATGGGGGTGGGAGAGAGACAAGCTTAAGAAGAATCACAGTTGGCATCTGGGGCAACCAACCAGGTAACATGATTCTCCTATTTATTCTCCCTCCCTTCCCTCATTCCCTTTGTTCCTCCTTCTGTTCTTTTGCTTATTTTTTTTTTCCCCTTCAGGCTTCTAAGAAGCACTTTTCCTCAATTGTTTGCCATCTATATCTTTTCCATTTACCTCAAAAACTGTTAAGGTGGGCTGGGGATGTGGCTCAAGCGGTAGCGCGCTCGCCTGGCATGCGTGCGGCCCAGGTTCGATCCTCAGCACCACATACAAACAAAGATGTTGTGCCTGCCGAAAACTAAAAAAAAAAATAAAATAAATAAATAAATATTTAAAAAAAAAAAAAAAAAAACTGTTAAGGTAAGCTGTGTTCAGGTAAACACTGCCAAACTTGTTAGAAGTAAGAACGGTTGGCCTTGGAGGGTAGTGACGGGAAGGGACAAGATGGGGTTTCTGAAGTTCTAGTAAGTTCTGTTTCTTATCTTGGTGCTCATTATGTGGGTGTGTTTAGTGTGCACAAATTGAGGTGTACACTTACGTCCATTTTTTATGTATATTTCAATAAAGGCTTAAACTAAAACAATACAATATAAAACAAAAATCCCATCAGTTTAAATTTCATCTCCTTCAAGGAAGTGAGTAGATGATAAAAGGAGGCATAAAGAATTGTAGGAAAAGATCTTCATATTTTGGCCCAGTGTCACCAACTTCTGCTCATTTTCCATGGTCTGGTAACTCACCCCGGTTTTGGGTTTTGGTTTATTGACAATGGCATTGGCAGTGGGAAGGGAAGGGCACAGAAGGATGAGGGATAGTAAGAAAGGTTGGCAGAACTTGATAACTGGTTGAATGTATGGCTATAGGAAAGGGATAAAAGAAAGCTGTTTAAGACAAGTTAAATGAAAAGAAAATGGAAACTATTAGTTGAATACAAGTTTAGGCAATTATGGTGAAAATATATATATTATGAGGGCAGGGGATATAGCTCAGTGGTAGAGTGCCTGCCTTGCACACACTAAGGACCTGGGTTCAATTCCTAGTTAAAAAAAAAAAAGTATACACACACACACACAAACAATATGTTTATGAGTTTAAATGTTTAAAAGAACAATTCTTGGGCTGGGGTTGTAGCTCAGTGGTAGAGTACTTGCCTTACATGCATGAGGCCCTGGGTTGTTCCTCAGAACCACATAAATAAATAAATTAAATAAATAAATAAATATATTGTGTCCATCTACAATAACAACAAAAAATATTAAAATAAATAAAAGAACGATTCTTTTGGGACACACTGGCATAATATAAGCTGAGAATTTTTTTCCCCCAGTCCTGGGAATTGAACCCAGGCCTCCTGCTTGCTAGCCAAGTGCTCTATCACTGAGCTACATTCCCCAGCTCTTTTTATTTTAAGACAGGGTTTGGGTAAATTGCCCAGTCTGGCCTGGAACTTGGGATCCTTCTCCTCAGCCCCCAGGTAGCTAGGATTACAGGCATGCACCACAGGGTCCAATTTATTTATTTTGTTTTTATTCTGGTGCTGAGAATTGAACCGAGGGGCACTTTATCACTGAACTACATCCCCAGCTGTTTTTCCTTTTTGAGACAGGGCCTCACAAAGTTGCTGAGACTAGCCTTGAACTTGCCATCCTCCTGCTTCAGCCTCCTGACTCTCTGGGATTACAGGTGTATGCCAACCACATCCAGCCAGGGCCTAGTTTAAACTAAGAAACTTCTCATTCCAACTTTGCCTAAGAGTAATGTTGAAAGAGTTGGATGCAGTACCTAAGGGGTTGGGGATGTAGCCCGGTGGCAGAGCTCTTGCTTAGCATGTGCAAGGTCCTGAGTTTCATTCCCTGAATTGCAGAAATATAAAATAGAGTAATGTATAACAACTACAATTGATAAGGGAATGATTTATTAAATTATAAGCTAGGTGTGGTGGCACACACCTGTAATCCCAGTGGCTCAGGAGGCTGAGGCAGGAGGATTGAGAGGTCAAAGCCAGCCTCAGCAACTGGAGAGGTGCTAAGCAACTCAGTGAGACCCTGTCTCTAAATAAAATACAAAAATAGGGCTGGGGATGTGGCTCAGTAGTCGAGTGCCTCTGAGTTTAATCCCTGGTACTAAAGTAACTAAATAAATAATAGATTTATACTTGACATAGTTAGGAAGGATAGAACTTAGAATATAATAAAGCCAATAAAGAAAAACAGGAGTTTCACAAAAACTTGCATAATGTCTGGAGCATTAATTATTCTATTTGTGACTGAGTGATTAGATAGATTAGGAAAGACCTGAGATGTGTAATCCAACATCTGGGTGGTATGTGATTCAAGCAGTTACCTGGAGGAAAAATGCTCCAGGCAGAAGGGAACAGGAAAAGCAAAGATCCAAAATCAGGAGCAGTTTTTTAGGGTACAGTTGCCCTCCAACTCCCTTATCTGTAGTGGGTATATCTGAGTCAATTAGTGGATACTGGAAACTGAAGATTGTACCAACACTACATATATAATGATATATTTTCCCCATATATTTCTATGATAAAATTTAATTCATAATCTAAGAACATTAAAAGATTAATAAGGGGGGCTGGGACTGTGGCTCAGCGGCAAAGTGCTTGCCTAGTACGTGTGAGGCCCTGGGTTCGATCCTCAGCACCACATAAAAATAAAATAAAAATATTGTGTCCAACTACAACTAAAAAATAAATGAAAAAAAAAAAAAAAAAGATTAATAAGGACTGGGGTTGTGGCTCAGGGGTAGAGCACTTGCCTTGCATGCATGGGCTACTGGGTTCAGTCCCCAGCACCACATAAATAAAATAAAGGTATTGTGTCCATCTACAACTAAAAAAATTTAAAAAGAGAGATTAATAAGTAGCATTAAAATCAAACAATGTATGGTAATGTAATTTATTTAAAATTTATGAAGAGGATGGGGATGTAGCTCCAATGGTAGAGTTCTTGCCTTGCTTGTGCATGGCTCTGGGTTCCATTTCCCAGCACTGCAAAACAAAAAACTTATGAATTATTTATTTCTGGAATTTTTCTTTCTTTCTTTTCTTTTTTTTTATGTAAGTAAATGTTTATTAGATAAAATTGTTAGCAGCAGAAAAGCAGGTCATAATCATTTATTACACTCAGTACAATCTCCTTTTTTGTTCCTCCTGATGCTTCAACCACACCTTCCACAGAATGCTCTCTTTGTGCAGAGCAACAATACCCTGAAGGCATAACTAAGAGTCACCAGGCCAACTGATCATCCAAGGGCAACTCCAGGCCTGACCCTAACCCTGAGCACCCTTCTGAAAGGCAGAGGATGCAGAGTTCCCTGGATCTTACGCCTTGATCACAGGGAGGGGACTACTTCACACAGTTCACATCTGCCAGATCCCGTGATCTTTCTGATGAAATGCCCGCTGAGCACCCCAGATCAGTAAATAACAATTAGATTTGAGTTTAATACCGATTAGATTTTTAAAAAGAACAGCAAAGACCGAACAATCTCTACAAAGGAAAGAATTTTTGCCTGGCCTACAGCTATGTTTAAAATGCTGCGGCCAAAGAGGAGGGCTCTGCAGGATGAGTAAATATCACACTGTCAGCGGAGGTATTCAAGTAAGTTACAAGCATTATGAAAGCAAATGTTTTGGACACAAGCATACCTAATACAATAATTAAAAAACAAAAACAAACAAACAAACAAACAAAAAACAGGCTTGAAACATTCCTATTTCAGGGTACAGGCGGGCTTTCCACTATCTAATGCCATCTCCTTTGTGATCCTCACCCACAGGCATTTCAAAGGTCATGAAAAGACCATTTAAAAACTAAGCATGTGTAGAGCCAATATGTGGACTCTATTGTGTTAGTGACAGCCTCTACACAATCTCAGAACACCAATCCTTTTCTCTCTCCTGAATAACTTTGGGTTACAACTACCTCACCTCACCTAGTTACACACCCCCTTATGTGACTGAATTAAACCCAGACCAACCCTTACAACAGTAAAGACATTGCTGTCTTCTTGGTGAATATGCTAAGCTTTGAAGTACAAATTTTACTTCTACACCAGCCCCTATAAAGACATTAGGTGTTTGAAAAGAGTTTAAATGTGAAACACTGCATTTAGTTTTAGGAACTTGGCTATGAATGAGATCACTATTCATTTAGTAGTTCCCCAAATGAGTTAGAAGAATATGTAAAAAGAAAGGAAGATCCCTTGGAGACTTGGAATTCTGCAGTAGCGCAATCCCATCTTCTTTGTTCAAGAAGACTGTAGTTCATTTTCAGAATTCACTCCACAATCCAGTGATCTTGGGATGTCGCAAACCCATCAGGGCAAGAGGTACACGAAGAGGAAGAGCAGCACGTCCAGGAGCACGAAGAGCCACAGGTCCAGCCAGTACGAGTGCTTCGGCAGCCCGTCGGTCCCGGCCTGCGGGGCCCCGGGCCCGCGCCGTCCCCGGCCGCCGTTCGCCGCGCGCGCCTCCATCCTGCCGCGAGCTCAGGGACCGTCACTGCCTCGCGCCACCGCTCAGGAAGCCCGACGCGGGCGGAACGCGGGACCGCGCCTCCGCCCAGGGAGGCGAACCCCCTCTTTTTTTTTTTTTTAAGAGAGAGAGAGAGAATTTAATATT
>NW_026000079.1:6457471-6489800 GCF_001458135.2 Marmota marmota marmota | reverse complement strand
ATATATATATTTCTTTTAACAAAGGGATGAAGATGTAGCTCAGTGTTAAACTGCCCCTGGGTTAAATCTCCAGTAAACCTCCCATTAAATAAATGGACATATTGCTTGGCTGAATTTTATGTCAATAAAGCCATTATAAAATAGCTAGTGCCAGGTATTGTAGCATATTTGTTCTCAGAAACTTTAAGAGGCTAGTGCAAAAGGATTGCAAATTTGAGGCCAGCCTCAGCAATTTATCCAGTCCCTAAACAACTTAGTAAGACCCTGTCTCAAAATTTAAAAAAAGGGGCTGGAGGTCTAGCTTAGTGGTAAAGTGCATCTGGGTTAAATCCTCAATACTCTCCACCAAAATAAATAAGACTGAAAACGTAGCTCAGTGGTAGAGCATCCCTGGCATTAAACCCCAGTATCTCAAAAAGCAAAACAACATAAACAGAAGGCATCACCTAGCAAAGCCACACACCTGTAATCCCAGTGGCTCGGGAGGCAAGGCTGGAGGATCCCACGTTCCAGGCCAGCCTGGGCAATTTAGTGAGACCCTGTCTCAAAATAAAAATATAAATAGGATGGGGATGCAGCTCAGTACTTTTGGATTACTGTACTTGGAGTAATTTTGGATTCAATCCCTAGAGCCACAAGCAATAAAGTGTTCACTGTTTTAAATGTTCATAATGTTCCTGAAAAGAAAAAAAAAGTTCATGATTTCCTTAGTCAACTATTTTATTATGTACTTTCTTTACCAGTTTCCCTTACACTATCATAACTACCTCTTCTTCCCTTTTTCCATATGCAAAGAAATCTAATTTGTATTATATAAATTGGTTTAAGCTAACTTTTTGGCCTTTATAAACTGGGAGTTCAAGAGACATGTTGAAGTAATAGAGCTGGAAAAAACAGTTATTAAGGCTAACCCACAAATATTTTGAGGTATTATGAATTTAAATATCCATAAATCTTCGAAAATATGGTTGTCTTCAGTTCAGGAGGAAAAACTTAAAATCTCTGAAATCCAAGAAAAACTGTGGCTTTAATTTCACCTCCCCATAAAAATCAGTAAAATTAAGTACTTCATTGTTGGCCTAGCTCTATGTGGTGAACATGTGAACTCATTCAGGGAGCCCTTATGAAGGGGTAGAAATCCCAAGATTTCAACTGTTTCTAAAAAAAATTAGATAACATATGCTATTATACTTATGGAGGTTCAATTAGGTTAAGAAAAAAATGGTGGCCAGACTAATTATATTCAAAGGAAATAATCCTACATAAAATATATCTATTTGAAGAGCTTTTAGAGAGTATTTGCTCCCTCCTCCCTCAAGGTGAATATAATATATATATATATATATTTTACAATCTAGATGTAAAGGAAAATCAACAAAGCTGAGCTGTTAGAAAAAGTTTCCTTTCTCACTTTTTTTTTTCTTTCTTTTTCTGGTAGTGGTTTCTGAACCTGGGGATGCTCTACCACTGAACTACATTTCTAGCCCTTTTTTAGAAAATTTACTTTGAATGAGGGTGTCACTTAAGTTGCTCAGGCTGGCCTCGAATTTGTGATCCTCCCGCTTCAGCCTCCCAAGTATATGGGATTATAGGTGTAAAACAGGGACTGGCATGGTATATAAAGGGAGAGGCATTATTAGCTTTGTGTGAAAAGTTATTTTTTCTAACTAAAACAAATGAATACTGCTATTATATTATGCACAGAAAGACGAGAGATATAATAATTGATCTTTATTATATAGAAATGTGAAGGTCATATGAATTAAATAGGAAGGTGTTTGGCAATGAACATTATGCAGATTTGAACTCAAGACATCCTCATTTTATTGAGATACAAGATAAAAATAAACACTAAAGAGTCGCAAAGAAAGAACTCAACTTCTACCCCACAATCACACTGAAACTTTCCACAGGAAAACCTGGTTTCAATTCATGCCGAATTGTTAATTAGAGAAAGAAAAGTTACTTCAGGTGGTACATGACTAGCTTTTGTAATTTTGGAGAGACAGACTGAAACTCTACTTAGCCTCTCATTTAAAATTTGTTTCATATTACAATTAAATCTTTATGCACCTAAGAAAAACCAGAAGTGAAAACAAAGTGTTGAGTTGAGGAATTATTAGGAATTTTACATTTGAGGGAGGAGATAAACTTTTCAATTTGTGTAGAAACCCAAAAAAGGGAACAAGAGCATGTGGAGTTTGGATATACAGCCTGGATTCAGAGTGCTGCTATTTGGTAACTGAAACAATTTCTCAGTTCAATCAGAGCAGAGACATATATACATTCATTTATTTGTAGTACTGGGGATTGAACCTAGGGCCTTGTGAGGCAAGCACTCAACTACTAAACTTTATCCTCAGACCACTACTTTGAGACAGGATCTAAGTTGACTAGGCTGGCCTTGAACTTGCCATTCTTTTACCTCAATCTCCCCAGTGTCTGGGATTACAGGTTTGTGCCACCATGTCAGGCTTATAGCAGACTAAGAGGAAATAGGACAGTCCTGTGCTAAAGGATGGAAATTCTTAGGCCACCTCTATCCTCTTCAAATTATAATGCTGATTCCATGAAGGTGGTGGTTGTGACACATTTTTTCTTTTTTATTTAAACCTTTGTCTTAATGAGTGAAGGAGCATGATTTCTAAAAGGGTGTATAGGATATATTTCTGGCTATAGGAGTGTAGGACCCAGGTAATCAAATGTGGGACATTTTCATTAGGTTAGAAAAAGGAAGATAAAAAAATCAATGGCAGGACATACAATCTCAGAAACCATCTGCTTAAAAATTAGTTTGGTTTCCACTGCTACTCATTCAAAGACAATTAATTCAATAAGCTATATTATTTAGCTGAATCTGAGAGATAAAAGACTATGTAACATGTATTTAAGATAGAAAACAAACCTAGAAAAATATAATAAATGGTTTGCTCTTCATCTCATTCACATTCTGCTGTAGAAGAACATGAAACCCCACTTAGATATTCATAACCCTATTTATCCAAAAGTACAATGGATGAAATTAAACCAAGAAATGGGAGAAAAATGTTTATCGGGTGTGTGTGGGCTCACCCAGTGTATTCATCTATGGAGTGAAAGTTTAGGGAGAAATAACATCTGCTTATAATGGTCAAGGCATATGGAGAAGCCCTAAAATTGCTCTCCCCAAATCATGAATCTGACCAAAAGAAGGAGTAAAAAATGATGAAAACATTTCAGGACACCAAACTCAGTGATGGGGTCTCTGAAAGTCACCAGCCAGCAGGTAAAATGAAAAAACCCATTGGCTGGCTCTAGGATTTATTGAAGGCAGCCAGCACAGCCCAGATCATCTCTGTAGCATTGTGCTTTGTCCCCTCCACTTCAGGGTCCAGTTCTACTAGGTCCTTGGCTCTATTCATTGCCACATCATATTTGTCATCTGTCAGAGAGGAGAAGACATTCTCTAGCACATCAGAGGAGTGGGCTAGCACCAGGAGTGCTAGCGTTCGTCTGTCCATCCGCTGAGGGTCATTTACCCACCGCTCTAGTACACTATCTTGAAGTTTTTTCACTAGTCGCTGTTTCTCTGTTGTATTGGTCACAGGATGAGTAGTCATGTCAAATAGCAGGAAATTCTGCTTCTCAGTGGTTAAAATACCCTTCTCTACTAGGTTCTTTGCAATTCGCTCTCGTACGTTTCTCAGCTGGTACTGTAATTTGAAGGGGTTCCAGGTCTCACCTATGGGGAAAAGAAATAGGACATAATGACCAGAAAAAGGAAAATAAAATGAAAAAAGCAAATTAGTTATTTGGAACCCTGAATGGTTAAAAATTTTAAAGTATAATTTTCACTTATTCATGAAGGAATAATCTTCCTTCCTCAATCTATTTTATCACTTGTCCTTTATACTATGTTTTTTTTTTTTTTGTTTTTTACTCCAACTGTATTTCCCATTAAACCACCTTTTAAAAATATCATCAAGGGGGCTGGGGTTGTGGCTCAGAGGTAGAGTACTTGCTTAGCACGTGTAAGACCCTGGGTTTGATTCTCAGCACCATATAAAAATAGATAAATTTAAAAATGTCATCAAGGACTTCCATATTGCTAGTGTTTATGAACTTTATTTCTATCCTTTTTTATTTTTATTTTTTGTACTGAGGATTGAACTCAGGGGAGCTTTACCACTGAGTTATATCCCTAGCCCTTTTTATTTATTTAAAAATATTTTTTAGTTGTCAATAGACCTTTATTTATTTATATGCAGTGCTAGGCAAGTACTCTGTACCACTAAGCCACAATCCCAGTCCTAATTTTTTTTTTTTTTTGGGGGGGGGGGAAAGGCTATGGCTAAGTTGCTTAGGTCCTTGGTAAGTTTCTGAGGCCAGCAATCTTCCTGCCTCAGCCTCCCAAGTTGAAGGATTATAGTATGTGCTACCATACCTGGTTTTATTTCTATTATTATATGACTTCTCTGTGACACTGTTAATTATTCATGTATTTTTGAAATCCTTCTAGGCTGGGTGCAGGGGTGCTTGCCTAGAATCCCAGCAACACCCATGTTTATTGGGTGTGTGTGGGCTCACCCAGTTTATTCATCTATGGAGTGAAAGTTTAGGGAGAAATAACACCTGCTTATAATGGTCAAGGCACATGGAGAAACCCTAAAATTGCTCCCCTCAAATCATGAGTCTGACCCAAAAGAATGAATAAAAAATGATGAAAATATGGGAGGCTGAGGCATGAGGATCATAAATTTAAGGTCAGCCTGGGCAACTTAGCAAGACCCTTTTCAAAATACTACTGTTCATCCAAGAATAGTTACCCAAGAGCTGGTTACCCAAGAGCTCTCATGGAGATGTACAATGAGATTAATGTTGCTTTCATGCTGGCTAATACAATATTCATTCTGAAAGCCTATGGATCAAAGAGTAACTCTGACTTTCAAGACTTATTATTTAAGAATCATAATTATGTGGCTGGGTGTATACCTCAACAGTAGAGTGCTTGCTTATCATGTGTGAGGTCTTGGGTTTGATTCCTAGTGCTGTCAAAAAGGGGTGGGGGCACTTTACCACTTAGCTACACCCCCAGCCCTTTTTATTATTAAATTTGAGACACAGTCTTGATAAATTGCTTAGGCCCTCACTAAATTTCTGAGGCTGGTCTTGAACTTGCAATCCTCCTGTTTCAGCCTTCTGAGTTGCTGGGATTATAGGCATGTGCCAATTTGCCCTACTAGGAAATGTATTCCATAAGACTATAGCTGCTACTGATAGTGATTCCTCTGATGATCTGGACAATTTAAATTGANTTTTTTTTTTTTTTTTTTTAATATATATATATTTTTAATCTTTATTATTTATTTTTCAGTTTTCGGCAGACACAACATCTTTGTTTGTATGTGGTGCTGAGGATTGAACCTATGACCTCACACATGCTAAGTAAGTGTTCTACTACTAAGCTAAACTCCCAGCCCTCTTTTTCTGTTTTCATCTTTCTTTGTCTCCTTTCTTTTCCTCTCTCTCAACTTCCCTCATTTCTTTTCTCTATTTTGGTACTGGAGATTGGGCCAAGGGGTACTTTAGCACTGAGACACATTCCCAACCCTTTTTATTTTGAGACAGGTTCTCACTAAGTTGCTTAGGGCCTTACTAATTTGCTGAGGCATGCCTCAAACTTGTGATACTCCTGCCTCAGCCTCCCAAGGTGCTGGGATGACAGGGGTGTGCCACCACATGCTACTGCATCTGCTGTTAACTTCTCTTACATGGGGTGTTGCTAAGTTTCCCAGGCTGGCCTTGAACTTCTGTGCTCCTGTCTCCCCCTCCCAAGTAGTTGGGACTAATATGCAATATGCCACTGTGCCCAGCAGAGAGTGGTTTCTTGAAATTGAATCTGTTCCTGGTAAATATGCTGTGAACTTGTTGAAATGACAACAAAGGATCTACAACAATATGACATTAACTTGGTTGAGAAAGCAGCAGCAGAGTTTGAGAGAACCGACTCCAATTTTGTAAGAGGTTGTACTGTTGATAAAATGTTATCAAACAGTATTACACACTAACAGAGAAATCTTTTCATGAAAAGAATAATTAATTAATCAATGAAGCAAACTTTATTATTTTAAGAAATTGCTACAGCTAACCCAACTTCAGCAACCATCACCCTTATCAGTCAGCAGTCATCAACACTGAGGCAAGGCTACCAACAAAAGATTAAGTCTCAGATTATCATTAGCATCATTAGTGATTTTTAGTCATAGTGATGTGTTTGTGTGTGTGTGTGTGTGTTTGTGTGCGATATATATATATATAAATTTTTTTTTTTTGGCCAGGCTGGGAATTGAGCCCTGTGTCTTGCACATGCTTGGCAAGTGTTCACTCATAAATTCTTTTTTGGTACCAGGGATTAACTCAGGGACATTTAACCCCTAAGCCCATCCCCGGCCCTTTTATTTTTTATTTTGAGACAGGGTCTTGCTAAATTGCTTACAGCCTCACTAAACTGCTGAGGCTGACTTTGACTTGTAGTTCTCCTCAGCCTTCCCAGTCACTGGGATTAGAGGCATGTACCTCCATGTCTAGTCCATAAAGTATTTTTAAAATAAGGTATATAATTTTTTTTTTTTTTTTTTTTTGTGATGCTGGGGATTGAACCCATGGCCTTGTACATGTGAGGCAAGCACTGTACCAACTGAGCTAGATCCTTAGACCTTAATCCTCCTGTTTCAGCCTCCTGAGTTGCTATGATTACAGGCATGTGCCATTATGCCTGGCACTGAAAACTTATTAGACTATAGCACAGTGCAAACTTTTGTGTGACTTTTTTTATTTAATTTTTTAAATAAAATCTACAACTAAAAAAATTTTTATTTATTTTAAGAAATTGCTACAGCTACCCTAACTTCAGCTGTAGATGGGCACAATACCTTTATTTATTTATATGTGGCACTGAGGATGGAACCCAGTGCCTCACCCACGCAAGGCACTCTACCACTGAGCCACAACCCCAGTCCCTATGTGACTTCTTTTATTATAATATTCAATTTACTGTGGAGATTTGGAAAGATAGTAAAGGAGATAGACCTATCGAAGGAAAATATAAGATGTAAATTGAATCATCTCAGTAATAATATTAGATATGAATAAATCAAAATACTCTAAGCAGCCTGGGGCAGTAGAATATGCTTGTAATCTCAGCAACTTGGGCAGGCCCTAAAAAACTTAGTAAGACCCTGTCTCAAAATAAAAAGTAAAAATGGCTGAAATGTAGCTCAGTGACAAACTACCCCTGGGTTCAGTACTCAAAAAACCCAAATCAAACCAAACCAAGAAACAATAAAAATAACAACAACAATCTAAGCAAAGATAGAAACTGTTAGATTGAATGATAAAACAAGATGCAATTGTGCGCTAGCTACTTTCTACAATTTTTTAAAAAATATTTTTTTAGTTGTCTATGGACCTTTATTTTATTTATTTATATTCAGTGTAGAGAATTGAACCCAGTGCCTCACACATGCTAGTCAAGCGCTCTGCCACCGAGCCACAACCCTAGCCCAACTTTCTATACTTTATATTCAAATATAAATAGGATGACACTAAAAGGATGAAAAAAAAAGTGTTGTGTAAACAGTAACTATAAGAGAGCTGGAGTGACTAGATAGGCTTTAAAAAGTGCTACTAGAGGTGCTGCGGTTGTGGCTCAGTGGTAGAGTGCTTGCTTAGCATGCATGAGGATCAGGGTTCAATCCTCAGCACCACATAAAAATAAAGATACTATGTCCACCTAAAACTAAAAAATAAACATTAAAAAAAAGAAGCGCTACTAAATTGGAGGAATATTATCTTAATAATTCAAAGTTCAATTTCTCAGAAAGACATAAAGATTATAAATGCATATGCAACTAATGACAGTCCATCTTAAAATATATGAAGCAAAAATGGTGAGAACTCACAAGAGATGATTCAATACTAATCAGAGAATTTGATATGCTATTTTCCATACAACTAGGTAGAAGATCAACAAGGAAACAGAAGACTCGAACAAAAGTATAAGCCAATAAAATCTAATGAGACATCTTTTTTTTGTGTGTGTGGGTTTATATGATCATGAGTATCAAACTTGGGGCCTCACACATGTCAGGCAAGCGCTACACCACTGAGTTATACCCCTAGCCCTCTAACAAGACATCTTTACAACATTCTACCTCCAATAAGACATGTCTTAAATTGCATAACATTCTGAGCATAACCTTCCTGTGCCATCCCATTCCATGTTTCAGGTCTTTGTCTAGCATACCCATACTGTAATACCAACCACCCATTAGTCACTTAATAGCCATTTTAGTTGTCAGACTGACTGTATCACAGTGCATGTGTTCAAGCTTAATAGAAGCTTCATGCTATGTCACAATGCCAATGTCATTCACTTCAATTCATCTCATCAGGTGGGCATTGTATTATCTTTAAATGATCACAATGAATGAGTACAAGATTTTTTTTTTTTTTCCTCATGGTGCTGGGGATCAAATGCAGGCTCTCTCACATGCCAGGCAAATGCTCTACCACTAAACCACATTTGTAGCCCACATTAAGAGAAACATACCACATGTTCAGTAACTCAGCACGACCTTGTCTCAAAATAAAAAACTGAAAAGGGCTGGTGATATAGCTCAGCGATACAGTGTCCCTGGATTCAATCCCCATACTTCCAAAAGCCCCCAAAATATAAAAACAAAAAACATCAAAACAAAGAAATGGACAAATTCCTGAAAAAACACAAATCACCTAAACTGAGTGAAGAATAAAAAAATTTCAACAGGGCTGGGGATGTGGCTCAAGTGGTAGCGCGCTCGTCTGGCATGCATGCGGCCTGGGTTCGATCCTCAACACCATATACAAAGATGTTGTGTCCGCCGAAAACTAAAAAATATTTAAAAAAAAAAAAAATCTCAACAGATGGATGACAAGAGACTGAATTAGTAACCAAAAACCTCCTGACATAGAGGACCAGATGGGTTTACCAGTGAATTTTACCTAACAGTGTGTTTTTTTTGTTGCTGGGACCAAAATACCTGACAAGAACAATTTAGAGGAGGAAATGTTTATTTTGGCTTATAGTGTTTCAGTGGTTCAGTCCATGGTCAGCTGACTCCATTGCTCTGGGCCCAAGGTGAGGCAGAACTTCATGGTAGAAGGGTATATGGGAGAAGCACTGCTTATCTCATGGCAGATAAGAAGCAGGTAGGGTAGAGTTTGGGAGCACCACAGGATAGATGAACCCTTCTAGGAAAGGCCTTCCTCCAGTGACCCACCTCCTTCAGCCATACCCCAACGGCCTACAGTTACTACCCGGTTAGCCTATTCAAACTAGAACGGACTGATTAGATCATAACTCTCCTAATTCAATCATTTCACCTTTGAACATTCCTGCATTAACACAGGAGCTTTTGGGGAACACCTTATATACAAACCATATAAAGAATTAACACCAGGGCTGGGGTTGTGGCTCAGTGGCAGAGCACTTGCCTAAGCTATTGTTCCCATCTACAATTAAAAATTTTTTTTAAATCAAATAAAATTTATCATAGGAATTCAGCATAAGAAAATGAAAGAAAGTAATATATCACATTAATTAGCAAAAGGAAAAAAACACATACATACATAAAACACCCTTTCTTGATAAAAATTCTCAGAAAATTAGGAAAAATTATATTTATTTATGAAGAACCCACACCTGATAGCATATTCAATGGTGACAGAAAGCTTTTTCCAAAGGTCAGAAAAAATACAAGGATGCTTGCTTTTATGATTACTACTCAATAATGCAGTAGAAGTTTTAGCCAGAGGTATTAGAAGATCAGTCAATAAATAATTAAGTAAATAAATAAATGCATCCAATTTGGAAAGGAAAAGGTCAAACTAATTCTATTTAAGATGACATAATTCTATATATAGAAAATCCAAAAGAAACATGGATGAAAAAGTACCAAAGCTAATAAATTCAGCTATGTCTGTAGGGTACAAGATCAACACACAAACATCAATTGAATTTCTTAACATGAGATTTGAACAATTTGAAAAGGAAATTAAGAAAGCAATTCCAGAGCTGGGATTGTGGCTCAGCGGTAGAGGCTCGCCTAGTACATGTGAGCCCCTGGGTTCGATCCTCAGCACAACATAAAAAAAATAAATAAAATAAAGATATTGTGTCCAACTACAACTAAAAGACAAATATTAAAAAGAAAAAAGAAAGCAATTCCATTTCCAATAGCATCTCAAAAAAAAAAATGCTTAGGAATAAGTTGAACCACAGGGATGAAAGATTTGTACACTGAGGGCACGGTTGTAGTTCAGTGGTGGAGCACTTGCCTAGCATGTGCGAGGTACTGGATTTAATCCTCAGCATCACATAAAAATAAATAAAAGTATTGTGTCCATTTATAACTAAAAAAATAAAAAAAAAAGATTTGTACACTGAAAACCACAAAACATTGCTAAAAGAAATTAAAGAAGGGCTGGGTTTGAGGCTCAGAGGTAGAGTGCTAGCCTAGCACGTGTGAGGCCCTGGATTCATTCCTCAGCACCACATAAAAATAAATAAATAAAATGAAGGTATTGTGTCCAATTGCAACTAAAAAATAAATATTAAAAAAAAAAAAAGAAATTTGGGCTGAGGATGTGGCTCAAGCGGTAGCGCGCTTGCCTGGCATGCGTGCGGCCCGGGTGAGATCCTCAGCACCACATACAAACAAAGATGTTGTGTCCACCAAAAACTAAAAAATATTAAAATTCTCTCTCTCTCTTAAAAAAAAAAAAAAGAAATTAAAGAAGACTGAAAAATGGGAAGATATCCCATATTAATGAATATTAACATTAACATTATTAAGATATCAATACTATTCAAAGTGATCTACAAGTTCAACACAGGTCCCATCAGATTCTAAGAGTCTTTTCTGAAGAAATGGAAGAGCCATTCCTCAAATTCATTTAGAATTGCAAAGGGCCCAGAGTAGCCCAAACATTCTTCAAAAAGAATGAAGTTGGTGGAATCACACTTCCTACCTTAGAAACTTACTAAAAAGCTATAGTAATTAAAACAGTATGATACAACATTCAGACAGACATATAGACCAAAGCAATATAATACAGAGCCCAGAAATAAACCTTCACATATATGATTGATTTACTTTTTTTTTTTTTTTTAAAAGCTGGGGTCTTGCTATGTTATGTTGCCCAAGCTGGCCTTGAACTTTTAGACTCAAGCATCCCTCTGCTTCAGTCTCCTGAACAGCTGGGACTAGAGATGTCTGACATCACACTTGGCTTGGTCAATTTTTATTTTATTTTTTTCCTTTTTTGGGTAGTAGGGGCATTTAACTACTGAGCCACATCCACAGATCTTTTTATTTTTTATTATTATTATTTTTAATATTTAAGATGGACACAACATCTTTACTTTATCCTTTTTTTTTTTTTATGTGGTGCTGAGGATGGAACCCAGTGCCCCGGCGCGCATGCCAGGCGAGTGCGCTACCGCTTGAGCCACATCCCCAGCCGTTTTTTTTTAGTTTTTATTTTGAGACAGGGTCTTACTAAATTGCTTAGGACCCCCTGAATTGCTGAGTCTGGCCTCAAACTTGCAATCCTCCTGACTCAGCCTCCTGAGTCACTGGGATCATAGGCATGCACCATCACACCTAGCTGATCACTTTTTTTGTTTATTTTTTATTCAGTGCTAAGGATTTGCCTCACACCTGGTAGGAGAGCACTCAGATACTTAGCTACAGCCCCAGACCTTGATCACTTGGTTTTTAACAATGCTGCCAAGACCATTCAACAAGTAAAGTACAGTTTTGTGTTTTTTTTCCTCAATAAAAAGTGCTGAGAAATCAGAACGCAGCTGATATCCACATGCACAAGAATGAAGATACACCTTTATTTTGCACCATATATGGTAATTTTTATTAACTTAAAATGAAATCAGTGAATCTGGCGATGGAGCTCAGTGATATAGTGCTTTTTGCCTAGCACACATGAGGTACTGGATTCAATTCCTCGGCACCAAAACAAACAAACAAAAAAAGATCTCAAGGACTAAAATTTAATACTCTTAGAAGAAAACAGGAAAAATATTCTTTAAACTGAATTTAGCAATGATTTCACACAAGCAATAAGAGCAAAAATAATTGATCTTTATCAAAATTAAGAACTTTTGTACATTAAAGGGTATAATCAAGAAAATAAGAATATTGTCATCCATGAAAATATCTGCAAATTATACATTTGATAAAGGATTGATAAAAGAACTTCTAAACTGGGTATGATGGTGCACGCCTATAATCCCAGCTAAGGCAGAAGGATCACAAGTTCAAAGGCAACCTTAGCAAATTTGAAGGCCCTAAGCAACTTAGTGAGACTTATCTCAAAAAAAGAGAAAAAAAAAAAAAAAAAAGCTAAGTGCAGTGGGTGGCACATGCTTGTAATCCCAGTGTCTAGGGAGGCTGAGATGGGAAGATCACAAGTTCGAGGCCAGCCTTAGCATATTAGTGAGGCCCTAAGCAAGTTAGTGAGATCCTGTCTCAAAATAAATAAAAAGAGATGGGAATGTAGCTCAGTGTTAAAAGCATCCTTAGATTCAATCTCCAGTACCAAAATAAAAATAATAATAATTATTATAATATAGTAATGTAATAAATAATAAGAGCTGGGGATATAGCTTGGTGGTAGAGTGTCTCTGGGTTCAATACCCAGCACCATTAAAAAAAAAAAAATGTAAAGAGCCTTTAAAACCCAATAACAACAACAACAACAACAAAAACAATTTAAAAATGAAAAAGGGGACTGGGGCTGTAGCTCTATGATAGTGCAATTGCCTTGCATGTGTGAGGCACTGGGTTTGATCCCCAGCACCATAAAAATTAAGGTACTGTGTGTCCATCTACAACTTAAAAAAAAGGGCTTGAATAGATGTTTTTCTAAAGAAGTTGGACACATCCAATAAGCACATGAAAAGATGCTCCATATCACCAGTCATTTGTCAAATGCAAATCAAAATCATAATGAGATATTATTTTAAACCAATGGAATGGCTATAATAAAGGGGGGGGAATAAAAAACAGAAAAGAACTAGTATTGACCAGGATATGGAGAAATTAGAACCTTGGTACGTTGCTGGTGGAAATCTAAAATGGTAGAGTTTGGTGGTTTCCCAAAGGTTAAACATACTCATTCCTTTTTAAGACTGATTAATATTCCTTGGTATGTATTCATTCATTTTTGTTTATTCATTCATCAGCTGATGCACATTTGTGTTGTTCTCACCTTTTGACTACTATGAACATGCTACTTTGAACATTGGGGTTCAAATACCTATCAGGTCCCTGCTTTCAGTACTTTTGGATATACACCTAGCAGTACAACTGCTGGTCATATAGTATACATTCTCTTGCCGTAAGTATTGTACGTTCACAGCAGCATTATTCACAATTGCTAAAAAGTGAAAATACCTCAACTGTCCATCAGCTGGTGAACTGATAAATAAATGTGGTATATTCATACAATGAAATACTATTTGGCATATTTGGCAATAAAGAGAGTCAAGTTAAAACTGGGAAAAATTCCCTGACCGTGGTGATGCATACCTGTAATCCCAGTGGCTCAGGAGGCTGAGGCAGGAGGATTATGAGCTCAAAGCCAGCCTCAGCAATTTAGTGAGGTGAGAAGCAACTTAGTGAGACCCTGTCTCTAATAAAATACAAAAAGGGCTGGGGATGTGACTCAGTGGTTAAGCATCCTGGGTTCAATCTCTAGTACCAAAAAAATAAATAAAATAAAACAAAACTGGGAAAAATTCAATTTTGGTGGAGTGTATCAATGTCAATATTCTGATTATCATCTCTTTTTCTTCTTTTTTTTTTGTGGTTCTGGGGATTTAACCCAGGGCTTTGTGTGTGTGAGGGAAGTACTCTACCAACTGAGCTATATCCCCAGCCCTCTGGTTATCATCTTAATAAAGATGTTAGAAAAATTTCTTGTGAAGAACACTGTTAAAAGAGCTTTTCAGAGGAGGGTGGCAGAACATAAGATGAAGCTTTGTATGTATCTTACCCAGCACGTTGAATTTCTGTACTTCTTATCTCAACCTTAAGAGAAGGACAAAGATAATCAAGTGTGGAATTGTGATCATTTTGAGTAATTTTACCAGTGAGAAGCTCTATCCATGTTTGGACAGTTTCTGTGGGTTCGGTTGCTTTGATGTGTTTGAGAGTTTCATCCAGTAAAACATCACCTGTTGGGCTGTCTGACTTTAGCAGCACCTTTGAGAAAAGAAGAAACAAAAAACCTTGAGTTGTTTACTTCATTTAAATTAAAATCTTTCAGTACTATAGTTTCATAATACACTTTTCCCTGTCCTGAAAAAAGGTGGTTTTGGTTTTTTGGGGGTACCAGGGATGAACCTAGGGGTGCTTAACCACTGAGCCACATCCCCAGCCCTTTTTATTTTTTTATTTTGAGACAGGGTCTTGCTAAGTTGCTTAGGGCCTTGCAAAATTGCGGAGGCTGGCTTTGAACTTGTAATCCTCCTCCCTCAGCCTCCATAGCCACTGGGATTATAGGCTTGTGCCTCTGTGCCCAGCCTGAAGAAAGTTTAAAATATGATGTGTTAGGGAGAAGAGAAAAATAACATTTGAAGTGGACCCTAGAGACAAAAGAGATATAAATAATAACGAAGGGAAGATTTAATAATTTCCTTGAGTCTGAACAACCACCTGTGAAACTGTTAACAAAGGTAGGAAAAAGCCAGGAAAGAAAGCCAGTTTTGGAGAAAAGCTGATTTTTAAAAAAATTTTATTTTTAATTTTTACAGTGCTAGAGATTGAACCCAGGGACTTGCTCATGGTAGGCAAGTACTTTACCACTGATCTATAGCCCTGGACCAATAAATCTGGTTTTCTTTTTTTAGTACCAGTGATTGAACCTAGAGACAGACCCTTAACCACTGAGCTACCTCTTCAGCTCTTTTTATTTTTGGAGATAGTCTTGGTAAGTTACTTAGAACCTCACTGACAAGTTAGTTAAGTGAGGCTGGCTTTGAATTTTGATCCTTCTGCCTCAGACTCCCAAGTTGCTGGAATTAAAGGCATGCACCACCACACCAGGCTCAATAAGCACGGTTTTAACTGATATTGGACAGCCAAGTGGAATTGTCCAGACAAACCAGGCATGGCAGCACATATCTACAACCCCAGCTACTTGGGAAGCTGAGGCAGGAGTATTGCAAGTATGAGGCTACCCTCAGCACCTTAGTAAGGGTGTCTCAAAATAAAATTTTTAAAAATGGCTGAAGGGCTGGGGCTGTAGTTCAATGGCAGAGTGCTTGCCTACCATGTGTGAGGTACTGGAGTCAATCCTCAGCCCTGCATAAAATAAACAAATAAAAAAAATGCATGTTGTCCATATACAACTACAAAAAAAAAAAAAAAATGCCTCAGGATGTAGTTCAGTGGAAGTTTAGAGCACCCCTGGATTCAACACCTAATAGTAAAACAAAAAGAAAGAAAAAGGTGGGGGATGAGGAGGAGGTAAAAAAGCAGTGGAGGACAAGAAGGAAGAAGAGGAAGAGGAGGAGGATTTTCCTGGAGGATGAATAAGACATGCCTAGAAATTTGGGAGTTAATTTCACGTAGGTGATAGATACAGCTGCAAAGTTAAGCGGTATTTTCAAAAGGATAGAAAATCATATAACAGAATACAAACTGAGACTTTTATGCTAAGGAATGGAGAAGTAAAGGAAATGGGGTATAGTACAATATAAAGAAAGACCAATAATGGTGAAAGTTTCAAGTAGGAGGGGGTGCTCAAAAATGTCAAATGCCACACACAGGTTAAAGGAGAAAAATAAAGAAAGGAAGCTGGTTCTACCTAAGGATGTAGGTTTTAGAAGAGAGCTTAGAAGTTGTAAGCAGAAAAAATTAGTAAGAAAATGAATACAGAAATATAATTCAGGAAGAAAAAAAGGAATATAGTTTTTATGTTGGAATAGACTTGTAGTATATGGAAGAACTGAACACAAAATAACCAAAAAAACTGACCCACTCAGATGATTCCCTCTGCTATATAATATTATATTTCATAATGTTATAACTATAGAAATAGAGGGAGAAATAACACCATTCTAAATGTAATTTTCTGTATAAAAAAGACAAAACTCATGAGCTTTCTATGACTTTTTTAAAAAAATATTTTTAGTTGTAGATGGACACAATACCCTTATGTATTTAATTTTATGTGGTGCTGAGGATCAAACCCAGGGCCTCCCATGTGCTGGACAAGCACTCTACCATTGAGCTATACCCCCAACCCCCTATGACTCTTTAGACTAAGGTTAGTTAGGTTACTCCCTCTGCTACAGGAAAATTAAACCTGTTTATTCATGGGACAGCTGAGTCAGAGATATTTATCATGTCTTACTATTCAAATCTTCTTATTCTTCCAAAATGTACTGTTGGTATTTGCCTTTCCATAAGTTTAGAGGATGTTCATAGAAGATGCTGTACCTTTCTGTCTAGTAGTCGCTTCTTACGCATGGTGGGGGGTTCCAGAGATATTCGACCCCGCATGGCTAGTTCTATCAGGATGCCCCCTCGCAGGCCAGATGATATACAGTCATTCCAGAAAGATGTATAACCCTAGGAAAGAGGAAAAGAACAGAAACAGTGTTCTGAAATGGGTACTGACTTCTAGCCAGCATCCTAAGTATAAGATGTGGTTTTTGTGAATCATTTCAAATCACTTGAACTTAAAGCAAAGTAGACAATGGAATGTTTCTTTAATCTCCTTAATCTAAACTTCCCCAAATATTATTTTCTGTCTAACTTCAAGCTCTTCAGTGAATTCCTATAGCTTGGCTGCTAATTAACTGGCATGCTAAATTTTAATTTTTGAAAAGAACTTTGACTTTTTTTTTTAGAATTTTTTTTTTTTTTAATATTTATTTTTAGTTTTCGGCGGACACAACATCTTTGTTTGTATGTGGTGCTGAGGATCAAACCCAGGCCGCAAGCATGCCAGGCGAGTGCGCTACCGCTTGAGCCACATCCCAGCCCTGGCTTTTTTTTTTCCAATATATTTTGTTTTTGGTACTGAGCTACTTCCCTAGCCCTTTTTATATTTTACTTAGAGATAGGGTCTCACTGAGTTCTTAGGGCCTTGCTAAGTTGCTGAGGCTGGCTTTGAACTCTTTGTCCAATTTATCTCAGCCTCCCAAACCACTGGGATTATTATAGGTGTGCACCACCACACCCAGCTTTTTTTCTTTTTTTGGTATCAGGAATTGAACCCAGTGGACCTTTACCACTGAGTCACATCTCCAGCCCTTTTTAAAAAAAGTATTTTATTTAGAGAAGGTCTCGCTGAGGCTGGCTTTGAACTTGCAAAACTACTGCCTCAGCCTCCCAAACCACTGGGATTATAGGCATGCACCACTGCATCCAGAGAATTTTGGCTTTCTAGAAGTGTTTCCATGATACACTAAATTTCAGACCAGGGTAAAAATACGACATAAAGGAAAAAAGTTAAACCATTTAGGTCTTTTACTTCCCCTAAATATGCTTTGTATACAATTTTTGTTGTTGTTGTTGTTTTTCAGGGCTGGGAATGGAACCCAGGACCTTGCACATGCTAGGCAAGCTCTCTACCTTGAAATTACATTTCTAACCAAGCAGGCTAATCTGACGGGAAGCTACAGAAACCCCACTGACTAGTTAAGGTGTCTTGGATATGTTATTTTAACCTTTCTTTCTTTCTTTTTGAGTTTGGTAAGTGTGGTTTTATTTTATTTTATTTTTTGTTACTTAACCTTCTCAAGTGCAATATCCTCATCTGAAAAATGGGGACACTAGTATCCATTTTCATGCTTGCTGTGAGGATTAAATGAGATGAAATATATGAGAAAGCATTTAGCATAGTGCCTAGAATATTGGAGGTGTTTAAATGCTAGTTCCTCTTCCTTAGAAGCTACAGGGAATATATAAAAACATAAGAAGGGTTGGGTTGTGGCTCAGTGGTAGAGTGCCCGCTAGCACATGCAGGGCCCTGGGTTTGATCCTCAGCACAACATATAATAGATAAAATAAAAGTATTTTGTATAACTATAATTTAAAAAATAAATAAACATTTAAAAAAAACAGAAGAAGTTATTGTCTTAAGAAGCTAAAAGTCTAGCTGGAAAACCATGTAAGCTTGATGAAAATTGTTACAATATAAAGCAAATAAAAATTCATTTGAAAAAGCAGTAGAAGAGAGGCATAAATCACTTTTAGAGTAGTTGGGAACTCCTACAGGACTTTTACTGGGGGACTGAAGAATAAATAGGTTGAACCTGGCAAAGAGGGATGGTTTTCCAGGTGGAAGAAATCATCCAAATTCTACTTATTTTTCAAAATGGTATCCTTAGCAAAATGTCAAGAAGGGAGATCACAAATATGTTTATAGACTCTAACTCAAAAGTTTAAAGAAAAATTATCAGATCAAGTTGGTTGGGATCAAGTGTGAAAAGCTTTGATGTTTTGAACTTTTAAATGAAAGGCAGATAGTGAATTCTGAAGATTATAAGGAAAGGGTTATGATTAACACAAGGAAGATCTATCAGTTATCAAAGCTGTTCAATATTTTCTGGTACTGGGGATTGAGCCCGGGGGCTCTACCACTGAGCTACATCCCCAGAACTAATTAACTTACTATCTATCTATCCATCCATCCATCCATCCATCCATCTATGTTTTTCTTCTTCATTTTGTTATTATTATTTTGGTACCAGGGGCGCTTAGCCATGGAGCCACATTCCCAGCCCTTTTTATTTTTATTTATTTATTTTTTTTGAGACATAGTCTTGCTAAGTTGGTTAGGGTCTCACTAAATTGCTGAGGCTGGCTTTGAACTTGCAATCCCCCTGCCCCAGCCTCCTGAGTTGCTGGGATTACAGGTGTGCACTATAACACTCGGCTTTATTTTTTTTAATTTTGAGACAGGGTCTTGCTAAGTTGCTGAGGCAGGTCTTGAACTTGCAACTTTCCTGCCTCAGCCCTCAGGCATGCACCACTGTAACTGGCTCAACTTTTCAATACTCTTTAGCTGTATTTGGCTGTAGCTTTGTCCTTGGAGAGAAGCTGGGTGAAAGGTTAGCAGGTAGGGTCTAGCATGATTTTACACATTAGCAAGAGTTGTCCTAAAATAATCTTTTATCAATAGCAGTCATGTCTAATATTTATTGAGCATTTATTTATTTATTGAATTACAAAGCTAACTTTAATACTTTGGGTTGTGCCCCACAGGAATAAAAACCACTGTGAAGGGGGCTGGGGTTGTGGCTCAGTGGTAGAGCACTTGCCTTGCATGTGTGAGGTACTGGGTTCATTTCTCAGTTCCATATATAAATAGATGAATAAAATAAAGGTCTATCAACAACCACTCCCCCAAAATTAAAAAAAAAACAAACAAAACAACACTCCGAAGGGATAAGCCTCTCATTCCTAGGAGTGGCTCAGGGGGAAAGAGGCTACCTTAGAGACAGGAAGCATAAAAGGGATCAGCTGCAGATTCAGGGGAAAGGGAATGTCATGGATGATGAGACCTGTGAGCACTACCGGAGGAAATATGAGCCTGGTGGAACTGGTTCCAGGCACACAGAGAGCAAGAGGGTTAGATATGCAGCCACAAAGTTATTTGGGTTCCTTCTTCTTGTTTGCCTTTTCTGCTTCTTAATGATCTCCAAGTTTCTCTGCTTGAAGACAGTCGCGAAAAGCTCTGGGCACCTTATATGAATCACTCTGCTTTTTTATATTCTTCTGGTAGCGGGTGGTGGCAAAAGAAGGAGCCTCACTGAACAATTTTTACGTGTGAGATTGTGCTAAGCTTTCTTAATCCCTTACCTGATTATATCTTCATAACAACCCTGTAAGAAAGGTAGTAGTAACTACTACTAACCCACAACTTAAAAATGAGGAAACTAAAGCTTACAGAGGTTATTTAGCAAAACAGAGGTAAATAAAAACTAAAGTGGCACAGATTTCAAAATCTTTTAAAATTCTGTTTTCCCTTTTTATTAGCTTAGAAGTTATGCATTTGTTTATTTTTTAAAAATACCTTTTATTATTTTTTCATGTGGTGCTAAGGATGGAACCCAGTGCTCTACCACTGAGCTACACCCCTACCCCTGCATTTGTTTCCCATTGATTTATTTACTGATACTGGGGAGTGAAAACAGGGGTGGCTTAACTACTGAGCCACATTCCCAGCCATCTTCTGTATTTTATTTAGAGACAGGGTCTCACTGAGTTACTTAGGGCCTTGCTAAATTGCTGAGGCTGGCTTTGAATTCAAGAACCTCAGCCTCCGAAGCTGCTGGGTAGGTAGGATTACAGGTGTGCACCACCATGCCTGGTGCATTTGTTTCTTTCAGAAGTTACCTGGTAACATTTTATTATGCATGGCAATTAATTTAAAATTAACATAAAATCTAGCCAGGCATGGTGGCTCACACCTGTAATCCCAGCAACTCAGGAAGCTGAGGCAGGAAGATCGCAAGTTCAAAGTTAGTCTCACCAATTTAGCAAGGACCTAAGCCACTTACTGACACCCTGTCTCACTATAAAAATAAATAAATAAAAAAGCTGGAAATGTGGCTCAGTGGTTAAGTGCCTCAGAGTTCAACCTCCAGTACAAAAAAATTAAAAATAAATGAAATTAACATAAAATCTAAATATGAAAAACTAATATATTTACCACTCTCCTAGTTGTCCAATACTTTATCTTTTTTAAAAAAAAATATTTATTTTTTAGTTTTAGGTAGACACAACATCTTTGGTTTTTTTTTTTAACGTGGTGCTAAGAATCGAACCCAGTACCTCATGCATGCTAGGCGAGCGTGCTACCACTTGAGCCACATCCCCAGTCCTCCTTTATCTTTCTTTATCTCACAAATAAGATATTAATGATCATCATTATTATTTTATACGGGTAGCAATTGTTTAGATTTACTCAGATGATTACCATCTGAGTAAATACTCATATGATTACCATTTTTTTTCTTTTTTTAAAATGTCCTTTTATTAACTTTTTTTTTTTTTTTTTTTTAGAGAGAGAGAGAGAGAGAGAGAGAGAGAGAGATAATTTTAATATTTATTTTTTGGTTTTCGGCAGACACAACATCTTTGTTTGTATGTGGTGCTGAGGATCTCACCCGGGCCGCATGCATGCCAGGCGAGCGCGCTACCACTTGAGCCACATGCGCAGCCCCAATTACCATTTTCTTTGCTCACCATTCCTTCTTGTATATCAGACCTCCTTTCTCATACTACTTTCCTTGTATCTAAATTTGAACTTTTAAAAAATATTTAATTTATTTTTTGTTTTTAGTTATAGGTGGACACAATGTCTCTATTTTTTTTCTTTCTTTTTAACAGACTTTAATAGAGGAATCAGGAGTATAGAAAACAAAAACTGCAATGATTTCCCACACAATCAAAAATGTCTCTATTTTACTTTATGTGGTGCTGAGGATCGAACCAAGTGCCTCACACATGCTAGGCGAGTGCTCTACCTCTGAGCCACAACTCTAGCCCTAAACTTGAATTTCATTAAGTGAAAGTCTGCTGGAAGCAAATTCTACTTTATCTGAAATGTCCTTATTTCACTACTATCATTCCTCTTTTTGTTTTTGGGGTATTTGTTTGTTTTTGGTACTGGGATTCAGATGTGTGCCACTGCTTCTGGCTCACCTATTAGATTTCAATTTTTGTGTTTTGTTTGGGAGCCCTTGGAAATTACCTTCTACTTTCCAAGGTTCAAGAATATATTATAAATTAAGGTTGTTCAAGATTTAAGGTCTGACCACCATACTGCTGGGGGTAGGGGGCCTCTAATTCCAGTGTTCCCACTATAGCTAAGATGGTCTTTCAGATCAAGTATAATTCTTTATCTTTCTGATGTTCCTCCCAATCTTCAGGATTGAGTCTAAGTGGCATAGTATAGTATTCAACTCTCATCTTTCCTCCAGAACACTATGCTTAGATATCCTGAATTATTTTAAGTGCTTTTAATGTATTATTTTGCTATTGGCCTTTGCACACACTTTCTTCTAGACCTGGTAATCAATTCTCCTTCTTGTGATTAAGGATTATGTACAGAGGTCACATCTTCCATGTAACCATTGTTTCTAGCTCCACTTCACCCTCTGGGTATGCCTATATATACTTTTCTCTCATATCATCTATTGTATCACCTTGCAATCAACTGTCCTCATTAGACTATAAATTCCATTAAGGAGAGAGTATCCCTTATGAAGACTCATAGTATCTACTCAATAAATATCTCTTCTCTCTGTTTCTCTCTCTCTTTGGTACTAGGAATTGAGATCAGGAGTGTTTTACCACTGAGCTACATTCCCAGTTCTATTTATTTATTTACTTATTTGAGGTGATGGGGATTGAGCTCTGGCCTCATGCACTCTAATACTAAGCCACATATCCAGCCCTTTATTTTTTGAGATAGGGTCTCACTAAGTTGTCAAGGTTGGCCTTGAACTTGAAATCTTCCTGCCTCAGCCTCCTGAGATGACACAGGCATGCACCACCATGCTGTTGCTCAAAAAGTATTTCTTGAACACATAAATGTATAAGTGAAAGTAAGTGACAGGCATGGGGCCACACATTAATCCCAGCAACTCGAGAGGCTGAGGAAGGAGGCTCGCAAATTTGAGGCCAGCCTCAGCAACTAGAGGCCCTAATTGGTGAGAAGTTGTCTCAAAATAAAAAAATCAAAAGGGCTGGGGATGTGTCGTAGTGGTTAAGCACGAGAGAGAGAGAGAGAGAGAGAGAGAGAGAGAGAAGAGAAGGGGAGAGGAAGAAGACAAGAGAAGGAGAAAGAGAAAGAGAAAGAGAGAGAGAGAAAGAAGTAAAATAAGTTAACCTGGCAAAAGCTCAGCTTGAGCCATAAACATCCCTTAAACATCTCCAAATTTCCTGAGGGCCTGAACATAACACTAGGATTAGTTTCCTCCCCTCTCTGACTCATGGGCTGCTTGAAGAGTCATATTTGTGACTCCTCTTTAAGGAGGAGATAGATTTTTTTTTTTTTTTGGTTTAATATTTGATTTCGTACAATTCAGCTGCCCAATTAAGGTTAAACTATAACTTACTTCAGAACATACAATTTATTCAGGCACATAACATACATATTCCGGGTAACTATAAATTTCCACAGGTGTGCAAACATTTCAGCCAGCATTAAAACATTTGGAGGAAAATTTCCTTTGTTTTTTCATTTCTTCCTGACATAAAACTTCTGTTTCAGTGATGTCAGATTGTGAACAGAACTGTAAATGAGAAGCACTGTAAATAAAGAAGCAATGAAGACCAGGATGTAGAAACTATGATTTTGAATATTACCCTTTCCCATCATAGCATCTTAAAACAAGTAAAACTCTACAAATGAGTTTTCAAACTTTTTTTTTTATTGAGTAATATCCAATAATAGGAAGAAGTATAACAACACATGTAGAGGGCTGGGGTTGTAGCTCAGTGGTACAGTGCTTGCCTACAACATGTGAGGCACTGGGCTTGATCCTCAACACCACAGAAAAATAAATAAAAAAAAGGTACTGTGTCCATCTAAAAATTATATACATATATGTATATATATGTATACATACATACATATATATGTATATATACACACATATATTAAAAACATGTAGAACTTAAAAAATAATTATAAAATAAATACCTTTACAACTTTAAGAAAGAGACAGGAGGGCTGGGGTTGAGGCTCAGTGGTGGAGCACTCGCTTGGCACGTACAGGGTGCTGGGTTCAATCCTCAGCACCACATAAAAATAAATAAATAAAATGAAGGCATTGTGTTCAACAACAACAACAACAAAAATTAAATAAATAAAAAAGAAAAAAAGAAAAGAGGCAGGATTTAGAAAAAGATAATCACTAAGAAAGAGATGACAGTACATAATAGTAATGTTTCCCGTGCACTATGGCTACAGATGACCAATAGAGGCTTGATGCTGTCATCTAGGGTAGTATCTTAGAACAGATTAATGATATGAATCCAGGTATAGAATAGCCTGCAGGCAAGGGAAGATAAAGAGTTATTTAATTTTCTAAGTTTCTTTTTCTATATGTCTAGCTTGTGAATTCTCAAACTATTCTCAGGCACTCCAAACAGTAGTAGTTTTTATCATTTTCTTTCTTACAATCTGTTACTTAGGAGAAAAAGGAATTTTCATTGTTATAACTGTCCAGGGCTATCTCCCTACAACTACTTAATTGAATTAAAATTTATTTATTTAAAATTTAAAATTAAGGAGTCTGTTAAAGGGCCAATAGTTTGGTATATCTGAGGAAGAAGTCCTAGCACAAACAGAGAAATATTTATCATTCAGTCACTAAATTTCATTATCAGAGGTTATATATATGAGGAAAAGTATATTTTCGGGCCTACTAAAAACAGACTTTCACATTATCTCATGAGCAACAGTCTTGGAAGATTGGTAGAATGACATCTTTGGATAGTGGATTTTGTTCTGCCTGATTTAAAAAATATGACTATATAAAAAAGAAAAAAAAAGATCACATTAGAGAATGTATAATTTATACAGTGAAAAACTCCTGGAATCTTATGTCCTCCAGATGACTACTATAAACAGCTTTGTGGGTATTTTTCCTAGATTTTTATTATATTTATATTTATATTTATATATATATTAATTCAGATTATATTTAGAAATGAAATTACACATGATGGGTTTGGTGGCACATTCCTGTAATCCCAGCAGCTCGGGAGGCTGAGGCAGAAAGATCACAAATTAAGACCAGACTCAGCAATTTAGTTATTCCCTATCTCATGAGTTACTCCAAAAACAAAACAACAAAACAAACTGACAACAAAAAGCAAACTGGGATGTAGCTCAGTGGTAAAATGCCCCTGATTCAATCCCCAGTACCCAGTACCAAAAGAGAAATGAGATTATACTGAATGACAACATTTTTCACTTACCCATTATTTTGCATATCTTTCTTTTTTTTTAACTTCATATTTTTCCACATTTTTTCATCAATGCATTATAGCTGTACTATTTTACATATATTTCCACATTAGTAAATACAGATGCACTATAATTTATCTAACATTCTGTTTATGTATATTTCAGTTAATAATAATTTTTCGTTATAAAAAATTCTATAAAAAATACTCATTTGTATGTGTTGAATAAATTCCTAAAAAAAATTTTTGGGTCAAAGATTATACATATTTGGGGCTGGGGATGTGGCTCAAGCGGTAGTGCGCTCGCCTGGCATGCATGCGGCCCGGGTGAGATCCTCAGCACCACATACAAACAAAGATGTTGTGTCTGCCCAAAACTAAAAAAATAAATATTAAAAAATTCTAAAAAAAAAAAAAAGATTATACATATTTTATGTGTAATAATGTCATTTTTCTCTTGTAAAATGTTGGGCAATGCAAATTCTATGAATACAGTCAGTCAACACTTCATACTGAATTCTTGTTTAGTTAAGCATTCAAAGTGTTCTTCCTTATTTGAACTTCCTTGAAGACATACCTTAAAACAACTTTGAACACTGACGATCATAAAGTTGGCTGCTTGGGGTAAAAAGAGGAAAAAAATCCAGGTGCAGTGGTGCATACCATACCTATAATCCTAGTGATTAGGGAGGCTGAGACAGGAGGATCACAAGTTCCAGACCAGCCTTAGCAACTTAGCAAGGATCTAAACAATTTAGTGAGACCCTGTCTCAAAATTAAAAATAAAAATTGCTGGGGATGTGGTTCAGTGGTTAAGTATCCCTGGGTTCAATCACCAGTACTATTAAAAAAAAAATTATGAACAGATCGCCTTTATTTTATCTGTTCATTTTTATGTGGTGCTAAAGATTGAACCCAGTGCCCCATACACATTAGGCAAGAGCTTTGTCACTGAGCCACAACCCCACCCCGAAAAATTAGTTTTACTATATTAAAAAAAATGATTTCTTGTTGGTGTGGTGTCACACACTTGTACTTCCAGATACTCAAGACATTGAAGCAGGAGGATTGCCAGTTCAAGGCCAGTCTGGGCAAACGAGCAAGACCTTGTCTCAAAATAAATTAAATTGGTTAAGGACATAGCTCAGTAGTAGAAGGCCCTTGATTAGTTCCCCAGCACTAGAAAAAAGAATTTTTTTTTTCCCTTTAACCTAAGCAATTCCACAGTAATAATCTATTTGCAAAGGCAGAGGGAAGCAAAATCTGGAGAAAATAGAGAGTTTCAATAAGATACTTCCGCAACAAGTTAAAATTAAAGTTAACTAAATTAAAAAAAGCAAAAGTCGAAATGGAAATGAAGCATCAAATGAAAAAGAGTGCAAAACTAAGACTGCAAGAATCCTGTTATATACCTCAAAATCTGGAAATGTCACCAGAATCCAAAGAGCAAAATACATTTTCCTTGAGGAAAAGTTTTTAATTAATTTATTTTTGTGTTTTCTTCTTCCTTTCTTTCAATATGAAAGAAAAGTCATATACATATAAATATATATATATGAATGATATATATATATATCAACTAGTTCCCCTTCCTTTATACCTCAGTAATTAATCTGAATTTTGTTTTTGGTTTTTTTTGTGGTGCTGGGAATTGAACCCAGGGCATGTGAGGCAAGCACTCTATCAACTGACCTATATCCCCAGCCCCTGAATTTTCTAACAGTCATGTACAACTAATTCAGATATGGGATTTCTATTCCCAGATTATATCATCAAGTAAATTAAGCATTCTTTTGAGGTACAGTATGCAATCCACAAAAGAAAACTGTGAATCATCTTATTTACCTTTTTTTTTCATTCTATGTAAACCGAAACATAAAAATCAAAGAATAATAAGAATAGTAAATTATGAGCTCTCTTCCAGAAAATAGATTTTTTAGGACACTTGTGTTCTGATAGTAATATTAGTCCACTTGTTGTTCAATTTTAAGAGCTAATTCAAGTGATCATTTTTTAAGTCTAGCAAATTGGAAACCAGTGTTTTAAAGACTTAAGGCTACATTATAGATGTTTATTTATTTATTAGTTGCACACAACACCTTTATTTTGTTTATTTATTTTTATGTGGTGTGAGGATTGAACCCAGGGCCTCACACATGCTAGACGAGTGCTCTACCACTGAGCCACAACCCCAGCCCTAGATGTTTATTCTAAAGAACAGAAGAGGGTTTTATGCTGAGCATCCAAATAACATCTCTCTTTTTAGAATAAAAATCTCTTTTTATTTATTTATTTTTATGTGGTGCTGAGGATCAAACCCAGTGCCTCACACATGCTAGGCACGCGCTCTGCCATTAAGCTACAACCATAGCCCCCTAACTAAGGTCTCTTTGAGCACAAGAAAATTACCATTTGAGAGCCAAGACTGACAGAGTTTTAACAACAACAAAATAATAATAGTAGTTACTATATATTGACCATTTATATTTACAGGTTCTGAGCTTAAAATTTTATATAATTAGTTAATTTAATTCTTAATAACAGTATTAATAAAATCCATATTATCTCTATTAAATAGGAATAATGTTTTATAGGATATGAAACCAACTTACAAAAATCAATAGCTTTCTTATATACCTATAATGAATTTGCTGATAAAGAAATAAGGGGAAAAAAAAAAAGCAGAGGACTAAATCTAACCATGGAGGTAAAAGACCTCTACTATTAAATTAGAGAACACTGGGCCTGGGGTTGTAGCTTAGTGGTAGAGCACTTGCCTGGAATGCTTAAGGCACTGGGTTCTATCCTCAGCACTGGGGTGGTGGCTCAGTGGTAGCGTACTTGTCTTACATGTGTGAGGCACTGGGTTTGATGTGCACTCAGCCCTCAGCCCCACATAAAAAATAAACAAAATCAAGTCATAAAAATAAAAATTAATTAATTAAATGAAGTTATTGTGTCCATCTACAACTAAAAAAAGAAAAGAAAAGAAAAAGAAATTATAGAACACTGAAGAAAGAAATAAAAGAAGACATTAGAAGATGGAAAGACCTCCCATGTTCATGGATAGGCAGAATTAATATTATTAAAAAGAGCCATATTAACAAAACAATATACAGACTCAGGGCTGGAGTTGTGGCTCAGGGGTAGAGTGCTTGCCTACCACATGTGGGGCACTGGGTTCAATTCTCAGCACCACTTATATAAATAAGTAAATAAAATAAAGGTCTATCAACAACTAAAACATATTAAAAAAACAATATACAGATTCGGTACAATCCCTATCAATATACTAAAGATATTTTTTATAGAACTACAAAAAAAAAAAAGAAGAAGAAGGAAAAAAGTCCTAAAATTCATTTGGAAGATAGCCAAAGCAATTCTAAGTCAAAAAAGCAATGTCAGAGGCATCATAATTCTTGGCTTCAAATTAATTACTGACCTAGAGTAAAAAAAAAAAAAAAAACTGCATGGTGCCAGGAGCAGTGGCACATGCCTGGGATCCCCGTGGCTCAGGAGGCTGAGACAAGATGATCAGAAGTTCAAAGCTAGCCTCAGCAACTTAGTGTGGGCCTAGGCAACTTAGTGAGATCCTGTCTCAAAATAAAAAACAAAAAGGGCTGTGGATGTGGCTCAGTGGTTAAATGCCCCTGGGTCCAATACCCAGTAACAAAACAAGACAAAAACGAGAACAATAAAAACCTGCATGGTATTGGCATAAAAACAGACACATGTAATAGAAGACACAGAGACAAACCCAGAGATATACGGTCATCTGATCCTTGCTAAAAAACATATGTTGGAACTGGGTATGGTGATGGACACCTGTCATCCCAGTAGCTCAGGAGACTGAGGCAGGAGGATTGTGAGTTCAAAGCCAGCCTCAGCAAATTAGTGACATGCTAAGCAACTTAGTGAGACCCTGTCTCTAAATAAAATACAAAACAGGGCTGCAGATGTGGCACTGGTGGTTGAATGCACCTGAGTTCAATCCCCAGTATACACACACACACACACACACACACACACACACAAAATATGTTGGAGACAAGAAAGACTTTTTTAACAACTTGTGATGGGAAAACTGAATATCTATATGTAGAAGAATGAAACTGATCTCTATCTCTCACTCTGCACAAAAGTCAACTCAAAATTGATCAAAGACTTTGGAATTAGACCAGAAACTTGGCCATTGCCTCAAGAAAACATAGGGCCAACACTCCAACATATAGGTGCAGGCAATGACTTTTTCAATAGAACTACTAAAACTTAGGAAATAATACCAAGAATTAATACAAAGTATGGCATTAAATAAAAAAGCTTCTGCACAGCAAAAGAAACAAGAATATGGAGAACCTATAGAATGGGAGAATATCTTTGTTAGCTACTCTTCTGAGAGAGGATTAACATCCAGAATATATAAAGAACTCAAAAAATTTACTACCCAAAAAAGCAAGTAATCCAATCTATAGATGATCAAATTAACTAAACAGACACTTCTCAAAAGAACAAATATAAATGACAGGCAGATACATTTAAAAATTCCAATGTCTTTAGCAATTAGGGAAATGCAAATCAAAACTACACTGAGATTTCATCTCACTCCAGTTAGAATGACAGCCATCAAGAAAACAAATATAATAAACCCTGTAGAGGATGCAGGGAAAAAGGAACATTTTTTACATTGTTGGTGGGATTGTGAATTAGTACAACCACTATGAAAATCGGTAAGGAGGTTCCACAACACCACCATATGACCCAGCTATATAATATTCCCCAGTATTCATCCTAAAGAATTAGTCAGCATAATATAGGAATACTACATGTTTATAGCAGCACAATTCACTATTGCCAAATTATGGAACTGGCCTAGATGTCCGTCAACAGATGAATAGATAGAGCAAATGTAATATTTATACTAAGATTTTTATTTATCCATAAAGATGAAATTATGTCAATTGCTGGTAAAAGGAAAAAACTGAAGAACATCATGCTGGAAGTCAAAGGTTGTATGTTTTCTCTCACATGTGAAAGCTAGAGAGAAAAAAAGGCCACTGAAAGTAGAAGTGAGTCAGGTGGAGTGGAGAAGAGTAGGAGAGAAGAGGTGCTAGGAAATGAAACTAACCAAATTATACATGCACACAATAAAACAGTATAATTACACTGTTGGTGGGATTACTAATTTACAATCCCACCACCAAAATAAATATACCATTATACTGTGTGCATGTATAAATACGGAACAATGAATCCCATTTTTGTGCATAATTATGATAGACCAATAAAGAAAACTAGAAAATAAAAGGTGGTAACCAAGCATCATCTAGAGGCATGATAAATGAAAGGGAATTCTAAGAAAGTACTAGATGAACTTTGTAAAGAAATACAAAATTTAAAGTAAAACAAACCAGGGGGGTAGGTAATATGGCGGGAATATAAAAGACAAGGACAGATAAATAAGGTGGGGCTAGAGAGCCAGGAAAACATTGTCCTGCCTTCAAGGAGGCTGTAGTTTGGCCTTAAAAGTAACTGCCTGGGGTTGGGGCTGGGGCTGGGGCTCAGTGGTGGAGCACTTGCCTAGCATGTGTAAGGCCCTGGGCTCAATCCCCAGAACCACATAAAACTAAATAAACAAAATAAAGGTATTGTGTCCATCTACAACTAAAAATATTTTTTAAAAAAAGTAATGGGCTGGGTGCAGTGACTCATATCTCTAATCCCAGCTACTCAGGAGGCTGAAGCAGGAGTATCTCAAGTTTGGGGATAGCCTGAGCTATTTATTTATAAAAAATAAAAAGGTCTGGGGATATAGCTCAGAGTGCCCCTGAGTTCAATCTCTAGTACCCCCCAAAAAACAACAACAAAAATTTATTTAACAGAATCCAGTGAAACCATTAAAAAAGGATGGGGTATGTTTATATTATTGATATGAAAGATGTCTACATTATCAATCTATTTTTACTTTTGGGGTACCAGGGATTGAATGCAGGGGTGCTATATTCCCAGCCCTTTTTATTTTTATTTTTTTAAAGAGAGAGAGGGAGAGAGAGAGAGAGAGAGAGAGAATTTAATATTTATTTTTTTTTCGTTTTCGGCGGACACAACATCTTTATTTGTACGTGGTGCTGAGGATCGAACCCAGGCCGCACGCATGCCAGGCGAGCGCGCTACCGCTTGAGCCACATCCCTAGCCCCCTTTTTATTTTTTATTTTGAGATAGGGCCTTGCTAAATTGCTTAGTGCCTTGCTAAGTTGCTGAGGATGGCTTTGAACTCATGATCCTTCTGCCTCAGACTCCCAAGCTGCTAAGAATACAGGTCTGTGCCTGGCCTCCACATTACCTTAAATGAAAAAAGGACTGCAAAATAATTTGCCTGGTATGATCGATTTTTTTGTAATTATTAATTTACAAACAAAAAAATCTCTAAGGATATATACTACAATTTTAACAGTAGTTATCTTTGAGTCATAAGATTATGGGTAATTTTTATTTTATTCTTTACATCTTTTTTTTACAAAACAGGTATATATAATTTACAGAGTGAAATGCACAGTTGTTAAATTCAATCCATTTTGACAAATGCAGATATTCATGTTATTTATACCTCTATTATCAGGACATTTCTATCACTCCAGTAAATGTTCATGTATATAAATCTGTCTGCATTTCTTAAACATATTCTACTTTAAAAATAATAAAAAGTAACAAAGATACTCTTAGGCAAAATTTTAAAAAGAAGTAAAAATGCAACTCCCAAAAGGGAGAGGATAGTCTACCAATTAATTAATACCTTTGTAACCTCAAACCCTATGATTCATTATTTTTTTCTATTTGCCATTCTCACCTTAAACCTTTTGGACAACTATTGAGGAATTTCTTCCTCTCCTGTGTTCTTATAGCACTTTTTAAATTTTTTTTTTTTAAGTTATAGATGGACACAATATCTTTATTTTATTTATTTATTTTATGTGGTGCTGAGGATTGAACCCAATGCCTCACCCATGCTAAGCAAGGGCTCTACCACTGAGCTACAACTCCACCTTCACTATTTTTTATTTTGAGATGGTCTTGCTAAGTTCCCCAGGTTGGCCTCAAACTTGTTTTTTTTTTTTTTTAAAGATAGAGTGAGAGAGGGAGGGAGGGAGGGGGGGAGGGAGAGAGAGAGAGAGACAGAGAGAGAGAGAGAGAGAGAGAGAGAGAGAGAGAGAGAGATTTTTTAATATTTATTTTTCAGTTTTCGGCAGACACAACATCTTTGTTAGTATGTGGTGCTGAGGATCGAACCCAG
>NW_026000079.1:6447431-6454916 GCF_001458135.2 Marmota marmota marmota | reverse complement strand
GAGAGAGAGAGAGAGAGAGAGAGAGAGAATCTTTAATATTTATTTTTTAGTTTTCGGCGGACACAACATCTTTGTATGTGGTGCTGAGGATCGAACCCAGGCCGCACGCATGCCAGGCGAGCGCGCTACCACTTGAGCCACATCCCCAGCCCTGGCCTCAAACTTGTGATCCTCCTGCTTCATCCTCCTGAGTAGCTGGGATTACAAGTGTGCACTACCACGCCTGGTATCATTAAACAATTTTAATGACATTTTCTGAGGGTGAACTGCACTCCAGATGGCTATAAGTTACTATACAATTATTTCCAAAATCTTTATAAATCTTTGTTATAGGATGAACTATATCTCCTTAAATTTCATTTGTTGAAGCTGTAACCTCCAGTACCTCAGAATATGACTATCTGGAGACAGGGCCTGAGAAAGGGTGATTAAGGCCAGGTGCCATTCACACGCCTATAATCCCAGCACCTTGGAAAGCTGAGACAGGAGAATTTCGAGTTCAAAGCCAGTCTCAGCAATTTAGTGAGGTCCCAAGTAACTTTGTAGGACCCTGTCTTCAAAATAAAAAAAAATATATATAAACAGGGTTAGGGAGGTGGCTCAGTTGTAAAGCCCCATTCAAACCCTGGTACTTTAAAAAAAATATTTAATAGCAAGTGCCGCAGTCTGGCTGGGCACAATCAGGAGCCACTTGTCAAAAGAAACTAACTTTATTTTTAGAACCACACACGCCAAACAAAACGCCTCTCAGGAAGAAATACAGAAAAATACATAATACCTCTTTTGCAAGCATGTCCTTTGTTAATCTCAGTCAGTTTTAATGTAAATTTTACAAATTATTGCTCAATGAATCATATTATTTTGACTCCCATAAAGAGAGGATGATACTTGCCTTCTAGGATTAAGCACGAAATGGTGCGAAATCTTTTCAAAACTCTAAGTTACAGAAACATAAAATATGAATAAGGAGACAAGAGAGATGAAAAGGCTCAGTAAGTTTAAAGGCTCAGTCATTATAGTCAATGCCCAAATTTAAGTGGGTGGCTTTGTCTTAATATTAGTATCAGATATTTTAGAACAGTATGTATCTTGGAGTTGGGAAGAACAGGGAGAGGTTCTTAATTATATAGCTTAAATTATGTTTTTCTACTGTCAAAATAAGATTTAAGTCTCCCAGTTTATTTCCTTTTATATAATAGTAAATAATTCTTTGGAGTTATATGGCTGGATAAAACAAAGAACAAAACAAACGTTCTTTTTGTTTTTCAATAGTTTGTTAAACACAAAATATTAAATAAAAAAACCTGACAAACAAGTCCTTCTGGTACATTTGCCCAGTTACAATGAAAATAACTACTTATAAGATTTATTATTCATATTGTGCAATCAGGAAACTAAAAGGTAAAACCAGGTAGTGACCTAAATTAGACTTTTAATCCTTTAATTTTAAAAAAATGCATTAGGACTGAGTCAACTTAAGAGGAGCAATTTCTTCATCTATAGGCAATAAGTGAAAACTATATTGACTTATTGTAACTTTTAGAATTTTTTGGTTAGTTCACTGAAATTTTTTTACCAGTTTAAAAGTTTTTACTTCTAATCTCCCATTGCTAATAAATGATGATGAACTATAGCTGATAGAGGACTGTCAGTAGCTTGAAAAAGCATAGCATTAACACACTTTATAATTAAACATAAAAGTTTTACTCAGTCTGATTTATCATTTTTTTCTATATATGAATAGTGGCATTGTTTGAAAAAATGTGACTGACAGGTACAAGGATATTATTAACAGTAGTGTTCATAATGGATTCCTGAGTGTCCATTAACCCATAGAATAAATGAATAGCATTATATTAATATAATGAAACACTGTATCCCAATGAAACAGATTAAATTAAATTATATACTACAATATGGGTGAGTCTCACCATTGACCAAAGGAATATATAACATTATTAACCCAATAATGTAAGTTTAAAAATAGGCAAAACTAAATATATTCTTACACACACACACAGACACACACACATACATTAAAACTACGGAGGTGAAGGAGGCTCGTGGTAGAGCACTTGCTTGGCATGTGTGAGGCCCTGGGTTTGATCCTCAACATCACATATAAGTAAATAAAAGATTCAATGATAACTAAAAAAATATTAGAAAAAAAAAAACTACAGGGAGGGGCTGGGGCTGTAGCTCAGTGGTATAGCACTTGCCTAGCACAGGTGAGGCACTGTGTTCTATCCTGAGCACCATATAAAAATAAATAAATAAAAAAAGATATTGTGTCTCTCTGTAACTTAAATAAATAAATAAATAAAAAATACAAACTATAAGAAGGTGGGCAACATGNTAAAAAAAAAAAAAAAAAAAAAAGAGAGAAAGAGAGAGATACCTATCTACCCATATTATCTCTTTTTAGTTTCTTCCTCATTCCATAAAGAGAATATATGCCATGAGTTCTAATTTATGGCTAAAGTGAACTGAAAATAAAAATGAATAGGGCTGGGGATGTAGCTGAAGCGGTAGCGTGCTCGCCTGGCATGCGTGCGGCCTGGGTTCGATCCTCAGCAAGTAAAATAAAGTTATTTAAAAAATGACTTATTTCTATACTAATCCTTCTGAAGATGTAGTTATAATTTAAATTATTTACTGCCTCTAAACATTTTTCATTTTTCAAATTGGGTTACTTAAACTTCTTACTTACTTGGTCCTGTTGCCCTTTATGATCAAAATATCTAATCTGAAGAAAGGAGAAAATAATGTACAGAAATTTCATATTACTACCTTCTTAATATCCAAAGTAACAGTATGGAATATTATATGTAAAAATAAAACTAAAAAAAAAATCATTCAGAATTGTTTGTAATACTTTCCCCTTCCCTCCCTTTTTTCCTATATACTTTCTTTTCCTTTCCCTTTCTTTCTTTTGCACTGGGGGTTGAATGGAGGAATGTTTTACCAATGAGCTATATTCCCAGTCTTATTTATTTACTTGGCAGTGCTGTGGATCAAACTCAGAGGCTCATGAATACGAGGCAAACACTCTACCACTGAAACATAATCTCAGTTCCCTTTTTATTTTTTGAGACAAGTTCTCACTAAATTACTGAGGCTGTTCTTGAACATTTGTAATCCTCCTGACTCAGCTTCCTTAGTTGTGGGATTACAGGCATGTGCCACCATGCCCAGCTCTTTTCCTTTTTCTCACGTTATTTATTATTTATTTATTTGTAGTTGTAGATGGATAGAATGCCTTTATTTTATTTGTTTATTTTTATGTGGAGCTGAGGATGGAACCAAGTGCCTCATGCATGCTAGGCAAGCACTCCACCACTGAACTACAGCCCCAGCCCCTTTTTTCTCACATTATTGATGGCCACTTGAAATCTTATGGAATCCCCAAATCTCTTTCCAAGAGTGAGCTTTGCTAGGGTATTAAAACATCTGAACAAGAAACACATGACTGAGACTTAAAAAATAACTTGTGACAAACAGCACTGTGGAGCACAATCTTTTATGTTAATAGGAGGCATAATTTAAAATCCGTATGAAGTTACCCAAAGAGTTGAAATTCTTGGGATCACACTAAACAATTAACAACCCTAAACAACTCTCTCAGGAAGAAATACAGAAAAATACATAATACCTCTTTTGCAAGCATGTCCTTTGTTAATCTCAGTCAGTTTTAATGTAAATTTTACAAATTATTGCTCAATGAATCATATTATTTTGACTCCCATAAAGAGAGGATGATACTTGCCTTCTAGGATTAAGCACGAAATGGTGCGAAATCTTTTCAAAACTCTAAGTTACAGAAACATAAAATATGAATAAGGAGACAAGAGAGATGAAAAGGCTCAGTAAGTTTAAAGGCTCAGTCATTATAGTCAATGCCCAAATTTAAGTGGGTGGCTTTGTCTTAATATTAGTATCAGATATTTTAGAACAGTATGTATCTTGGAGTTGGGAAGAACAGGGAGAGGTTCTTAATTATATAGCTTAAATTATGTTTTTCTACTGTCAAAATAAGATTTAAGTCTCCCAGTTTATTTCCTTTTATATAATAGTAAATAATTCTTTGGAGTTATATGGCTGGATAAAACAAAGAACAAAACAAACGTTCTTTTTGTTTTTCAATAGTTTGTTAAACACAAAATATTAAATAAAAAAACCTGACAAACAAGTCCTTCTGGTACATTTGCCCAGTTACAATGAAAATAACTACTTATAAGATTTATTATTCATATTGTGCAATCAGGAAACTAAAAGGTAAAACCAGGTAGTGACCTAAATTAGACTTTTAATCCTTTAATTTTAAAAAAATGCATTAGGACTGAGTCAACTTAAGAGGAGCAATTTCTTCATCTATAGGCAATAAGTGAAAACTATATTGACTTATTGTAACTTTTAGAATTTTTTGGTTAGTTCACTGAAATTTTTTTACCAGTTTAAAAGTTTTTACTTCTAATCTCCCATTGCTAATAAATGATGATGAACTATAGCTGATAGAGGACTGTCAGTAGCTTGAAAAAGCATAGCATTAACACACTTTATAATTAAACATAAAAGTTTTACTCAGTCTGATTTATCATTTTTTTCTATATATGAATAGTGGCATTGTTTGAAAAAATGTGACTGACAGGTACAAGGATATTATTAACAGTAGTGTTCATAATGGATTCCTGAGTGTCCATTAACCCATAGAATAAATGAATAGCATTATATTAATATAATGAAACACTGTATCCCAATGAAACAGATTAAATTAAATTATATACTACAATATGGGTGAGTCTCACCATTGACCAAAGGAATATATAACATTATTAACCCAATAATGTAAGTTTAAAAATAGGCAAAACTAAATATATTCTTACACACACACACAGACACACACACATACATTAAAACTACGGAGGTGAAGGAGGCTCGTGGTAGAGCACTTGCTTGGCATGTGTGAGGCCCTGGGTTTGATCCTCAACATCACATATAAGTAAATAAAAGATTCAATGATAACTAAAAAAATATTAGAAAAAAAAAAACTACAGGGAGGGGCTGGGGCTGTAGCTCAGTGGTATAGCACTTGCCTAGCACAGGTGAGGCACTGTGTTCTATCCTGAGCACCATATAAAAATAAATAAATAAAAAAAGATATTGTGTCTCTCTGTAACTTAAATAAATAAATAAATAAAAAATACAAACTATAAGAAGGTGGGCAACATGTGATTAGGGAAGGGCATAAGAGGAGACATTGGTTACTGATATTGTTCTGCTGCTAGGTTTTTTTTTTTTTTTTAAGATATTTTATTAGCTATTGATGGACCTTTATTTATTTGTCTACACGTGGTGCTAAGAATAAACCCAGTGCCTCACACATTTGAGGCAAGCACTGTACCACTGAGCCACAACCCCAGCTCTGTTTTTTTTTTGGGGGGGGATTGGATTTCTACTAGTAGTTACATAAGTTACATCATTTAAAGCATTTATTGCTTGTGAGGCAATAAGATTTATATTAAAACTCTTACCAAAACTAAGCAATACCCTGTCTCAAAATTAAAATAAATAAATAAATAAAAGCCTGGGCCAGTGTGGCTCAGTGGTAAAGCGCCTCTGGGTTTAATCCTTGGTACAAAAAAAAAAAAAGCCAGGTGCAAATTCACAATAGCTAGACTGTGGAACCAACCTAGATGCCCTTCAATAGATGAATGGATAAAAAAAATGTGGCATTTATATACAATGGAATATTACTCAGCATTAAAAAATAACAAAATCATGGCATTTGCAGAGAAATGGATGGCATTAGAGCAGATTATGCTAAGTGAAGTTAGCCAATCCCTAAAAAACAAATGCCCAATGTCTTCTTTGATATAAGGGGGGGTGACTCAAAACAGAGTAGGGAGGAAGAGCATGAGAAGAAGATTACCACTAAATAGGGACGAGAGTTGGGAGGGAATGGGAGGGAGAAGGGGAATTGCACGGAAGATGGAAGGAGACCCTCATTGTTATACAAAATTACATATAAGATGGTGTGAGGGGGAATTAAAAAAAAGAGAGAGAAATGTGTCACAGTAGATTGGGTAGAGAGAGGTGAGGGGAGGGGAGGGGGGGATAGGAAGGGCAGCAGAATACAATAGACACTAGTATGGCTGTATGTATAAATGTGGCTGTATAACCAATGTGATCCTGCAATCTGTACACATGGAAGAATAATAATTCATACCCCCATTTGAATCAAATATATGATATGTCAAGATAATTGTACTGTCTTGAGCAACTAATAAAAAAAAAAAAAGCCAGGTGCAGTGGCACACATCTCTAATCCCAGTGGCTCGGGAGGCTGAGACAGGAGCATTATGAGTTCAAAGCCAGCCTCAGCAAAAAGCAAGGTACTAAGCAACTTAGTGAGAACCTGTCTCTAAATAAAATACAAAATAGGGCTGGGGATGTGACACAGTGGTTGTGTGCCCCTGAGTTCAATCCCTGGTACAAAAAAAAAAAAAAAAACCAAACCAAACCAAACCAAAACAAAAAAACTCTTACCAAAAATAATAATGATAAATAAATAGGTTCCTGGTTTCAATGGAAATAAATCTATTTTATTTTAGTCAGGATACTATTATATTTTCTCATCTATTAAACTGAGGTCAGTTATTAAACCAAGATAATATCTAATTTTAAATATGCTCGAAAGGTTAGAGTCTTCAAAGTTATATTTAAATGAAGGCCTATGAAACTAACTCTAGGTGCAGAAACAAAAAACTATTAGTATCTAGAAATTCCCCTCATGCTCCTTTGTTATCTCTAACAACCTTTTCCTTCTCCCATTCCCCACACAAAAATAACAACTATCTTAACAACTACATTCATCCTTTCCTTGCTTTTCTTTGTAGTTTTACCACCTAAACACACAATGCCAAAAAATTACAGTATTTTGAATTTCATATAAATGGAATTATTCACTATGTATTCTCTTATGTCCGGTTTCCTTTACTGAACATTGTGTGAGAAATAGATGTTGTGTAACAATGTTCATTTTCATTCACTATTTAAAACATATTTATAGGTCAGGCACAGTGGTGCACATCTGTATTTCCAACCACTTTGGTGGCTGAGGCAGGAGAATCACAAGTGCAAGGCCAGCCTCAGCAACCCAGTGTGTCAAAAATGAGAATTAAAAAGGGATGAGGATGTAGCTCAGTGGTGGAGTGCATGCCCAGCATGTGTGAGGCTCTGGGTTCAAATCCTAGTATTGCTTATTTCTATCCATTCTGCTGTTGATGGACATTTAAGTTCCCTATTTTTAAAAAGTATGTATCTTTTGTCTTTTTAGCTAGAAGAGTTTCTTGTGGGCAAGGACCTTATATTAAATTTTTAAATTTTTTTTTTAGTTGTAGATGAACACAACACCTTTATTTTGTTTATTTACTTTTTTTTTTTTGGCATGCTGCTGATGGACTCAACCATGTGCCTCATAACATG
>NW_026000079.1:6386569-6447406 GCF_001458135.2 Marmota marmota marmota | reverse complement strand
TTTTTTTTTTTTTTTGCATGCTGCTGAGGATCAAACCCAGTGCCTCATACATGCCAGGCAAGTACTCTACTGCTGAGCTACAACCCAGCCTATTATATATTTTTAAAATTTATTTTGGTACCAGGGATTGAACTCAGGGGTATCCTCAGCCTTTTTTTTTTAAATACAGGGGCACTTGAGCACTAAACCACATCCCCAGCCCCCCCCCCTTTTTTTCTTGTTTCTTATTTAGAGAAAGGGTCTCATTGAGATGTTTAGTACCTCACCATTGCTGAGGCTGGCTTTGAACTTATGATCCTCCTGCCTTAGCCTCCTGAGTCACTAGGATCACAGGTATGCACCACTGAGCCCGGCCCTTTTTGTTTTTTATTTTAAGACAGGGTCTTGCTTAGTTACTTAGGACCTCAAACTTTCAATCCTTCTGCCTCAACCTCCCAAGCCACTGGGATTACAGGTGTGTGCTACCACCCCCAGATTTACTTTAGTATTTTAAATAATGATAAGCACATAATGGGTATCCTCAATTACATTAAGTATCAACTAAGCAAATAGGCTAATAGTTTAGGAGTTGAGTAGAAAATAACTAGAATTGGAAATAAATTTAATATATCTAAAGGTATAGTTATGCAACCAGCATTTTGTAACTAGTAGTACTTAAATAAATCAGAAGGTCTGACCTCTCTTATTCATCTAAGTGTTAAGTATTTATCACCTTTGTCAGATGTGGTGATGTATGCCTATAATCACAGTAACTCACAGGACTGAGAAAGGATGATCACAAGTTCGAGACCAGCCTCAGGAAATTAATGAGGCCCTAAACAACTTAGTGAGATCCTGTCTCGAAATAAAAAAAAAAAAAAAAAGAATTTATCATCTCTTATGCTTGCTGAGCCAAATGGAAGCTATAATTTTTTCAACTGTCTACAAAAGTAAAATTAGAACAATTTAAATGGTGGTTAATTATTATCCGCCCATTTTGTACAATAAATCACCCATATGCTAAATAATCACTATGATGAATAATAAAAACCATAAAGTCCAAGAAACAAGTGTATTCCCAAGTCATGAAATAAATGTAAATGTGTCAAAATATACTCTACTGTCATGTATATATAAAAAGAACAAATAAAATAAAAAAAGAAATATAAAAAAGAAGAGATTTTAATAGATGTGTGTAGCGTTTTCTAGTTAAGAACAATTATCGAAGCCAAATTTAATATTTTTCTATGTAAAATAACATTTTACTTTTTTATAAATTTTCAAAAGTGAGGTCAGTTATAAAAAGACACTTTCATGATATTTTATCAAAATTTTCTTGCAAAGGGAAAAATATTTAAAATATTACATCTATATGCTTTTAAAAATATTTTTAATATTTTAATTTTTAAAAAATTATTTTTTAGTTGTTGATGGACCTTTATTTTGTTTATTTGTATGTGGTGCTGAGAATCGAACCTAGTGCTTCATGCATGCTAGGCAAGCGTGCTACCACTGAGCCACAACCCTAGTCCCATCTATATGCCTCTTTATGTGGGAAGAGTGATGGGAAAACATAGTAAAAAGTTAAATTACAAATAGAGGATAATGTATACTACTAGAAAAAAAAAGCCAGAAAAAATTTTTTTAAATTTCTAAAATTAAAATAACCTTCAACTATTGATTTAAATTCTAACAATCCACAGAAGAGAATGTAAACTATTTCTGCTACAAAAAACCTACTGGTAGCCAGTGTGGTGGTGCAACCTGTAATTCTAGCAGCTTGGGGGGCTAAGGCAAGAGGATTTCGAGTTCAAAACCAGCTCAGCAAAAGTGAGGCACTTAGCAACTCAGTGAGACCCTGTCTCTAAATAAAATACAAAATAGGGCAGAGGTTATGGCTCAGTGGTAGAGTGCTCCTAAGTTCAATCCCTGGTACTAAAAAAGAAAAAACAAAAAGCCAACTCATCACCTATTTTTCTGTAAGATAGTGTAATTAACACACATTTTTTGTCTTTTAAGAATTTTTGCCCCCAAAGTTCAAGAAGATTTGAGTCAGGGCATGGTGGCACACGCCAGTAATCCCAGCCACCTGGAAGGCTACAGTGGTAAACTGCCCCATCAAGAAAAAAGGAGGGTCAGGGAGGTCACCCCCAGCAAAAGAAGAATGTGTGGGTTCTCTTTCTTATTTTAATAAGAGGTTACTATTTCACCATGAAATTGACTTTGAAAAGTACAAGTGCAAAACTTAACACTGCATTATCCTCTCTTATATCCTCTACAATTTTGTAATTATACTTCAAGTAATCATACTTCTCGATTTTACTCTACAAGTATATCAGACACCAACTTAAATTCCTCTATTTCCAAGATGATTTGAATTCATTTTTAAGGCCAATTTAGTCAAAACATTAATAAAAATATTTCATCAGATTACTTCCTAGTACATTCTAATATTTCAATATTTGAGACAGCCTAGCAAATGTAACTGCATTACCTCTTTATCTTTTAGTCCCAGGAGCAATACTTCTTCCATAAGGGTGAGGCGAATATCCTTAGAGTCTCCAGAATCTTCGTTTTCTGGACTCCTCTCTTGATTAGTATCTTCCTCACTTTCTACCTTCTTTTCAGAGTTCTTGCTTATTTCAGTGCGACGGGTTCGGTGAGTTAATGTGGTCATTCTCACTTGTTTCTGGAGGGAATAATGAAAAACATCCATATATGTGCTTATGCAAATAAATACAGATATTCATACATACATACTAAAAATGTATATGAATAGGAAATATTTATAAACTTATAGAAGAAAGTAATGACTAGAAAATTGGGTGTGAGACACAATATCTTTTCCAACTTTTTTACCAGATGGCAATGACAAGAAATCAAATCAATAATTCTAAAGTCCTATAGAAATGATCACTGTTTAAATGTGCTTATTTTTTATGCATAAAAACTATAACTAAGGAGGAAATGTCCAGTGATACTCTTCCTCCACAAGATGGATCCCCATGTTAAATAAGACAAAATAGCAAAAAAATATGAGCATTCAGCATCAAAATGAACACAATAATTTATCTAATTTCTGAAAACATTCAATGGTACTATATCATAAAACGCAAATAAACCGAAAATAAAAAACGAGAAAAAATAGAAATATGTGTTTTAATATTTTCTTCCTATACCCTAATGACTTATTTCATGCACTTACTTTGGAGACCACTAGGCTAGAGAATAACATTCAGAAAATCATGTGCAATAATTTCACATAGCCCTAGTTAGCCATCTTGGGAGTACACAAATAGCTGCTACCAAAAAACACTAGCAAAAATGTTTAAAACATTAGCGAATTCTTTCTCATTTACAAAAAAAGGGGTGTTGGGATATAGCTCAGTGTTAGAGAATGTACTAAGTTAGCGAGTTCAAGACTCTAGACTCAATCCCCAGCATTGGGGAAAAAAAATCAAAGCACATGTCTTTTTTTTAATACCATGCACTACAGTTGTTTAAAAATTTTAAATCATCTGTGGTAAAGTTTACAAGTTAGCCTATTTTACTTTATACAAATCTAGGTGTCAGTTTTGAAGATGATATACAATAAATATTTAAAATCAGGCACTATATTAAGGTACCTTTCAGATCAAAAGAAAAAATAGTATTTAAGAATTGTTAATGACTAGATCTGGTTCTACCTTCTAGCAATACTTCTCAATACTCTTAACACGTACTGCTGTCAAATCTTTTCTCAAATATATCTCATGCTTTTTTTCTGCCTCTGCTCCTTTGTCTTGCTGGGATTCTAACCCTTTTCCCTTCCTCTCTATATTTACCCATTCTTCAATGACCTACTGCCCCACCAGGAAGCCTTAAGTGAAATCTATCTCTATTACCCATATGCCCCATGGCCAGAATTGTTCGTTCCCTCCGCTGTACTTTCACAGAACTTTATTTATACTTACTTCCTTTAAAGTATTTAATATAGTTTCTCTTTTGGTATGGCTGTCTCTCAACTGTAAACTTCTTGAGGGCAGGAATAATGTCTTCTTGGGTTTTTATATTCTCCATAGCAACTAGCACAATGTCTTTAACGTTGTAACTGCTCAATAAATATATACTGATTAAAACGAATACTCAGAAATGCATGAGAACATTTAAAATAGAAATACAAATGAAGTGAGTTACAAAAGATTCTTTGTGCAAAAGTATATTTCAAATATAATCTTTGATGGGAGATGAGAAGAGTAAAGGAGGAACAGAACCATAAAATAAGTGCTTTAGGGCACTAACTCTTTCTGGCACTGAACTGGGATTAGTTCCTAACCCAATCCAAGAAACTTTAAACCTTCAGGGATGAAAAATAAAGGGGAATTTTCTTTGAGGAATCAATTTCCCTTGAACATTTACTAGTTAAAAATCCTACATGAAAAAACAAATGGCCAAGAATAAATAAATGAATAAATATTTAAAACCACCCTGTCCCCATAAAATAAAAAAAAAAATTATTGACGTTAGGAAATATAATTTTCCTGTTGCTTACCTGATGTTACCCCTGGGTTACAGTTGGACTCTGGCTGCAGCTTGTGCTCTATTTCAGGAGGACACCTGTTTTCCCCACCCCACCCCCGTCCTAGTAGGTGAAAAACTTCTCAGCCACGCAGAGAGCACAAACTTCCTGATCCTTCGATGCAGAAAAGGAATAACACATCAGCTTCCTCAGGATCACTAGGCAACCTACCTTGGTGTTTCTTCATTGGACCAATCAGAAAACCCCAAGGTTGATTCCAGCCAATCGGAGCTTATGAGGGGAGGCTCTCCCCGGGCTATTGTTGCGATCCAGACAAACATCACCAAAAGGAGGCAGGTTTGGGTTCAACCTGACAGCTGGTCAATCCAATGAAGGAACCTTGGTAGAAGAGAGGAAAGAGAGCTGCGCTCCCCACATCCACTAAAGTGGCCAATCAAAGCGTCCAGTAAGCTAACTAGAGCTGCCAATCGTAAAAGGTTTCTGTTGGGCATTTTCAATGTAGCAGGTGTGTTAAGAGTAGTAGCGTATACTGGGACAATTGGATGAAAAGCATTGGTATCCAAGCAATAAAGCTAAGACCAAGTAAAACATTTTAAAATTGGGTTGTTTTCTGATAGCTTAACCCTAACCTGACTGTTCCCAGAAAAACCTGATCTGAATTGGTTTGTAGACGTTTATTTGGTTTACATTTAACAGGTTGGGCACATTCCTAGCATGGCTTATATACCAAAATTCCCTATTCAGCGCTTGTTACTGACAAGCCCATAGCCAATGAATGTTTTTGGAATATGGCCGCTGAAATTACAAGAGGCTAACAGACTTAACTCTTACTTTTCTAAGGGAAAGGAAATCGCAAGACTGGAACTAGGTCTCAGGTTTCTCATTAAAAGCAGTCTTTCACACTACCACTCAAAAGTTCTATGAAGTGTGCTCAACTGTTGCAAAATAATATCTACCGAAATGATCTCAAAATTAATACATAAACACTTTCTAATTAAATAAAAATTGGAGCCATGAAAGAGCCTACATACTGAACAACATTTTATTTATGCTGGTAAAAATATCAGTCTTTAAAAACCAGTCATCTTTTTTGTCCTATAGTAAAAAAATGTAAAAAAAAAAATAGGTAAAGTACCGAATTTAAATTGTACATTATATATTACCATGTTAATACACTATTTCAAAGTATTGAAAAACATTGTTTAAATAACAACACAATGACAAACATCCAGTTAAATGGTAGTTTTAACATAGGTAAAAAGTGAATCCCTATAAAATTTTAATATGAAAATAAACATTATTTGCTTCAAAAATGGCTTTAGAGGGCTTAACAGTTAATATATATTTTTGTTCACTAAAATGGAAGGTAGATCAATATGTAGATAATAAACAGAATAATTATGGTATTTGTACTTTTGGTTTTATTCAAAAGTCCTCTTGAATTTATCTCAGGTTTACTAAGATTAAAGACAACAATACAATAGTTAGCTAGAAACTTCATTTCAGTGAATGAACTTCTTAAAACTACATATAAATGTTCAGAGGTAGGAAAAATACACCTTAAAATACTAATATAGCGTCTTTTAATTTAAATGTTGAGAAGAACTTTGCAAATGTGTAGTAGAAAAAGTAATTTTTACATATGTTCCTTTGGTTCACTAAATTTCCTCCTTTTTGGCACTGACTCTTGACTAGAAGAATCAAAGTGATGGAGAACCTGTCAAAAGAAGAAAACTACTTAGAATACTTTCCAGTGTTAATGTCTTTATCTTTTGTCATGTCTCTAAGGTTTCTTTAAAAAAAAATACCTAGCATACCAACCATAACTATTTTCAACTATGGTAAAGATATCTAGGGTATTTAAAAGTAAGGTAAAATTTATTACTGAACATATGTACATCTTTTTTTCTGGGGTGTATGTGGCCAATAGGGATTGAACCCAGAAGTGCTTTACCACTGAGCTACATCTCCAGACTTTTTTCATTTTTTAAGACCAGGTCTCACTAAGTTACTTAGGGCCTTGGTGAGGCTGTCCTCAAATCTGGGATCCTACTGTCTTAGCCTCTCAGGTTGCTGGGATTACAGGCAATTGTCACTGTGCCCAGCTTATAAGTACATATCTGATGGCTGCTGAAAAGTAAATACTTTCAAAGTATAAGATCTTCATTAAGGTTGTCATAGAGGTTAGAAGATAGATATACATGGTATCTTTAAAACAGTCAAACTTTTTGGGGTGATGAGAACGGAAAATATTTTCATTTACAAATACAAAAACCTTCTACCTTGGTACTTCTGTAAGATTTAAATCATGTCTTGATTTTGTACTTCTGGTACTTAGCAGTGCCTGCTAGATATTAGACACATACACACACACACACATTTTGTGCGTGTGGTATTTAAAATTGAACCCAGGACCTCGTGAATGCCAAGCAAACACTCTACCATTGAGCTACATACATACCAGGCCCTAGTGTACCCTTTTAAGTGAATGGAAAGATGAATTAGGAAATTACTAATAAGAGCCCCTGAGTTATTGAAGTTTGATTTTGATGGGAAAAGTTGGACTGACTATGCATAACAAATTTAATTTTGATTTTGCCAAAAAAATGAGGCTTAATACATTTGGAAAAATTGAAGAACCAAATGTATTGAGGTTATTCCATTTCATTCTTATGTAAATTGAAAATAGCATTAATCAAGTATATTTGATATTACCTTTTTTATGTGTGGTACTGAGGATTGAACCAGGGGTACTTTTTACAACTGAGTCACATCCCCAGTCCTTTCTATTTTTTTTTTATTTTTTAAAACATTTTTTTAAATTGTTGATGGACTTTTACTTTATTATTTTTATGTGGTGCTGAGAATCGAACCCAGTGCCTCACACATGCTAGAGCCACAACCCCAGCCCTCTACTTTTTGAGATGTGTTTTCACTAAGTAGCTGAGGGTGTTACTAGGTTACTAAGATTGGTCTCTAACTTGTGATCTTCCTGCCTCAGCCTCCTGAGTTGCTGGGATTACAGGCACGTGCCACTGTACCCAGCCTTTAATATTACCCTAATTTTAACATTTGATTTTTAAAAAATAGTCTTTAAGTTTTTAGTTGTCTAATTCTAACCTACTAATGGTATGAAAATTTTTAGTTGAAAAAATATGAGCAAGTATCCCAAAAAAGACAAATACTTTATCTGATTTGGTATAATAAAGTTCTGATTATGCAGCAACTATATACAATTTACGTCAAGAAAAGTTTTCACTCTCCTGAGATACTAGAAAATGCTATATTTTTTGGTAACTTTCTAAAGTTTCTAGTTTAGTTTTGATATGTAGAAAGCTCAGACGAATTTGTGATCCAATTTCAGTTCCATATAAACAACATGACTTGGATATTATATCATTTTTTTCATTCTATTCAAATTTTCCTGACACCAATTTTTATTTATTTTATAAATTTCTCTAATAACTTTAAATCATTCATGGAATGAGTCAATAGCTATTTACGTGGAAAATATCAATACACTGAAATACTGCATCTTATTTGATTATGTGTGTGTGGGGGGGGTGGAGGTGTGTGTATGTATGTGTGGGTGTGGGTGTGTATATACATATACATACATTTTTTTAAACCCAGATGCACTTTACCACTGAGCTATATCCCCATCCCTTTTAATTTTGAGACAGGTCTCTTTACCTTACTTAGGGCCTCACTAAGTTGCTAAGGCTGGCTTTGAACTTGTGATCCTCTGCCTCCAAATCACTGAGATTCCAGGTGTGTGCCACCATGACTGGCTTGTATCTTATTTTAAAATCACCTCATTTTTAGAACAAAATATTTTTGAACAAGATCTGAATATCAGAGCTCTGAGGTCTATTCAGGGATATGATCAAATTTTTTTAAATATTTATTTTTTAGTTGTAGTGGAACACAATATCTTTATTTATTTATTTTTATGTGGTGCCGAGGATTGAACCCAGGGCCTTGCACATGCAAGGCGCACTCTACCACTGAGCCACAACTCTAGCCACATGATCAAATTTATTATGTTAATCTATAGTAGTGATATTCTGATACTTGGATTTTTAACATAGGTTAAATTTTATTCACAATAGGTATGAACATTATCATAAGACTTACTGTTTTCCCAGATTCAGGTTGACTTCTCTTCCGATTTTCTTTAGAAGATTTTACTGGTGGATTTCCATTTGCCTCCACAAAGATAGAGTAATTACTAATTGGTTATTTCTCAAAGAGCAACCAATAGTTGATTTTTCTTTAAATGAATGACTACATGCATTTTTTTTAAAAAAAAAACAGCCTTATTTAGATGTAATTCAGATATTATACAATTAACCTATTTAAAAGGATACAACTAAATGATTTTAAGTATATCCAGAGTTGTACAAAAGTATCTCAATTTTAGAATATTTTCATCATCCTCAAAAGAAGCCCTAATATCCTTTAGTTAATACTGTTATTCCTCTATCCTCCCACCAGCCCTAAGGCTTTTCTTTCTCAACAGCTTTCCCAATTGTGACTTTAACATGAATGGAACAGATGATATGTGAACTTTTGTGAATGGCTTCTTTCAATTGACATCATATTTTCAAGGTTCATCCAAGTTACTGCATTGTACAGTTAATTCCATTCCTTTTTATGGCTGACTATTTCTTTGTAGGATTTAAGAAAATTCATTTTATCCATTCATCTGCTACTGGACACTTAGATTTTTCCTACCTTTCAGCTATTGTGAATAATGCTGTACATACAGTTATTAAAATGAATACTGGAAGACGGCAAATTATTAACTGACATAATACTATTCTTTAAAAGGACATATTTCTTTCCTCATGCTTGAATAATCCTTCCCAATGATAACCTCCTTTATATATTTATTATCAAATATTTTAATTTCTTGACATTTCCTAGCCCCAATTCAGCCATGATTCTCAAAATTTCAAGTATCCTAAGACTTCATCTCCAAAAACACGTGAAATTGAAGAAATGAATTTATGTCCTTAAAGTATCTTTTTTTTTTTTAGCATTTTTTAGTTATAGATGGACAGAATACCTTTATTTTGTTTATTTATTTTTATTTTTAAAGGAGAGAGGCTACTTTTTTATTTCATTCATTTATATTTTTAATATTTAATTTTTAGTTGAAGTTGGACACAATACCTTTATTCATTTATTTTTATGTGGTGCTGAGGATGGAACCTAGGGCCTCCATATGTTAGGCTTGCACTCTACCACTGAGCCACAACCCCAGCCCTATTTGTTTATTTTTTTGTGGTGCCGGGGATCAAATCCAGTGCTTCATGCACGCAAGGCAAGTGCTCTACCACTGAGCCACAACCCCAGCCCCATCCTTAAAGTTTCTTAACGTTATATTACAAGGAAATCTTGCCTACTAATTTTGTAAAATGTTTGCCTCGCTCCTTATATCCTAGTAAAGGATACTCATCCTAAATGGAAGCTGGCTAGGAAGAACATTTTGCTGCTGGAAGTAGAAATTCTTGGCATTTCTTTATTTCTTGTTTTCATCAGCATACTAGTTTGCATGTTGCCATCTGCCAATTCTAACTTCCTATTGAGAATGTGGGGAGAAAAAGACCCCTAAAAAGGGCACCATAATCAGTGGTGTTCTGGTAAAGGTTTAACCACCAACTGTGTGCCAGAAACAAACCCTGAGGCATTTGTTGATTTCCAATCAGTCAATACTCTGTTAATGTCCAATATCAAGCTACCAACATGATATTACCAGATGAGGGGTTGGGAACAAATGTTCTAGCACACCATTGATAGAGTACCCTAACTTTGGATATATTATTTCATATTTTACAAATGCTTTTTCTTTACCCTTAACCTTGAGAGTAACTTAAAGGTATATACATTCACATATGCATTTCAAGATGAGCGTCTTACTAAGTTGCCTAGGCTGGTCTCAAACTCACAACTGCCTCAGCCTCCTGAGTAAAAGGGTTTAAACATGTACCATAGCACCCAGTTCAAATGTAAATTCTTATTTAGTATAATTCATACACAAAACTAAAACTGATTTTGTTTTTGCTTAAGAACATGACATTCATTTAGTACAAGACATATATATATATGTTAATCTTTTATGTATGTAAAATATTAATTTGTATGTCATTAAAAATACAATCAATTTATAAGACAGAACATGGGAATGTTCTGATAGTTTACGAAAATTAACTATTCTTTCCTTTGTGCTTCCTATGTATTCTATTAAGATTTCTATGATAGTCATTTCTTGTTTGCTTCCAATTACCAAACTTTCAGCTAAAATTAGGAACTATGTGTTAACTAGGTTATATCCTCTGCATCTAGTAAAGTACCTGCCATATAATAGGTACATATTAAATATATTCCAATAAATGAAATAGTAAAATAAACTCATATGTGGGGGGAAATTACAAGGTTAGAATGGAAAACAAACCTAAAACCTAAAAAGGCATTTACCATTTTATTCTGAAAGACTTTTCCACTTCTTGTTTTGCTTTCAGACACATCAAGTTCAGATGTTTTACTAACTAACTGCTCAACCTAGAAAATAAGTTACATAAAATTATATAACATAACAAAACACTTTCATATCATAATAAAATGGAGTCTAAAATTCAATCACATAAAACTTAGGGGCTTATTATATTAAGTTAATGAAAATCAATAATTTTGACTTGGCTTATACTGTTACAAACGGCACCAAAGTAAAGTTAGTAAGCTGACACTGTGCATAACTGACAATGTACTGAACTGAGACCGCTCAAATGATCACGAAGCACTACCCTTCCAGAAGATACGAACTTTAGCTCACTCCAATTTGAGAAAGGAGCTAGATAAAGGAAGGTAGGTAATTAATTATCAATCCATTATTTCCAGGTTCATATTATCTAAATCTGTTATTTCAGAATTTCACTGTATTTTACATGGAAAACAAAATTAAACATGTTCTGCTCCAAGGCAACAAAAAATGTATTTTACAGTCCATATATAATACAAAGGAGGGTGGAATTAATAATTGCATAAGATTCTATCTAGCTCTGAAATTCTATGAATAGTTTAAGGTTTATTTAAACAAAATCATGTAATAAACTCAAAAATTTTCAACATGTAACAGGCAGTTTTTGTTAACAATAACAAGTTCTAAATACTTATTTTCTAAAAGACCCAGAAAACAGAATATCTGAAAAATAATGAAAAATCAAATAGTCTTGTAAACAACAATCTCTTTTTAATATATGAATTTTAGTTGTAGCTGGACACAATACCTTTATTTATTATTTTTATGTGGGCTGAGAATTGAATCCAGTGCCTTGCATGTGCTAGGTGAGTGCTCTATGGCTGAGCCACAACCCCAGCCCCATAAGCAACCATCTTTAAAAAACAAACGAACTAAAAGTTAGATGGAACTTAATATTAAGTTTATACCCGAGAATGAGAAATTGAAAGATCTGGACTTTCTTTACACCTCATAATTTCATCTTCCTCACAAACCAAATTTGGTTCTGTAAGGGAAAAAAAATGTTAAAATAGTATAAAATTGAATTAATAGTTAATCTACATTTTTGTTAACTTCTTACCGCCAACTTCAGAAACTCCAGAGTTTTTTTTCTGCTCTTCCATTTTAGTTTCAAAGTCAAAATCATCCTACATAATTATGTGAAGAAAAAAAATGAACACATTTCAAAAAGAAATTTAAAAAATTGTGAAGTATTTATGAACAAATTTATTTTATGTGAAGGCTACATATAAAACTACTACTTTACTCACTAGAAATAAAAGTAATCCTAGAATTTATATCACAAGGCAAGTTATTGATCCAAAAAAAAATATATAATATACATATATATATATATATATATATAGAGAGAGAGAGAGAGAGAGAGAGAGAGAGAGAGAGAATTTTTTTAATATTTAGTTTTTAGTTTTCGGCAGACACAACATCTTTGTATGTGGTGCTGAGGATTGAACCCGGGCTGCACGCATTCCAGGCGAGCGCGCTACCGCTTGAGCCACATCCCCAGCCCAATATATTTTTCTTTACTTTGTACTACTATTTTTCTTTACTTTGAAAGATTGCTTTAAGGACAAATGATAAAAATATACAACTTTCACTAAAATGCATGATGATTCCAAGAACCTTTAAATTTTATTATATGTATTATTTGAAAGCACTGAATGAGACATGTTGTGCAATAAGCTATCACTTCTGTGCATCTAGAATTTTCTTTTTTTTTGAGAGAGAGAATTTTTTAATATTTATTTTTCAGTTCTCGGTGGACACAACATCTTTGTTTGTATGTGGTGCTGAGGATCGAACCTGGGCCGCACGCATGCCAGGCGAGTGCGCTACCACTTGAGCCACATCCCCAGCCCTCTAGAATTTTCATACTATGTTAGGATATACTCTGATTATGCCTCAACTTTCCTCAGGAAGTTATTAATGAAGGATAAGCTCAGTCATGGTATGGTAGATATATCAACAGGTTTAAAGTCCAAATTATAATTATTGTTCCCTTTGTGACATATGTGAAAGAGATACAAATATTTTAAAGAATGCTACAAAAATCCCAGCCATATTTGTGTTTAAAGCAAGACTAGGATTTAGGCTTTAGGAAAAAGTTTTCTTCTTTGAATTGGTTGAAAATTTAATTTTCTATTTGTACAGATGTGGCCACAGAGCCTAGTTCAGAATAGTGATCCTTTATACATAAGTACTACAGTCATCATTTTGAATGAAAGAAAACATGAGGTAAGATTAGACATAATGTTAACTTTTGAAAAGAATAAAGTAATGATGACTTTCACTTTTGCTGGGAATGAGGCAACCAAAAAGGCTCTTTTATATTTTTCCCATTCATTCAATACTGAGAATACAATCTAAATGCTAGGCACTAAAGGATTATAAAATGTACAAGACACTTTTCCTGCCTTGCAGGAATTCTAAGATGCTTCAGGATCGTGACTTTACAGGCTCTGGAAAAATTAAAGTACTGGCTATACAAGTACTTAGTAGGGATATTGTAGAAAGGATTCTATCATTAGTTGGGGAACTGGACTAGTACAATGGTTTTCAAATTATGCCCTATAATCCTTGGGGTTTCCTCAGAGTACAATTCCAGAGTAGGTGAGGTGATGAGTGGCTGGGCCTCCAGGACTTTAATCAGAATAGTGTTTTTAAATTCTAAGAATAATGTTTGGACCAAGGTAAAAAATTTTAAAACTACAGACCTAGACTTTAAGGTGCCTTCAAACCTTGAGTTTATGATGATAATACAGTACTCATTAATGAAAGCTATTAAATTCCTTTCTTAGAATTAAGTCAAACATTTGTTACTATTGTACTTTGTAACTCCTTTTAAACACTCACACTTATGTAATGTTCTTGGTCATCTTCTAAATCATCTTTGTCCATTAGGATTTTTTGAAGTGGTGTTTTCAATTGTTTTGGTGATAGTATAGCTGAATCAATATTTTCCATTCGTTCTTTCTCAGTGGTCACTTTTACTTTGAAGGTGTGAAAAGGTGTTGGGACTTCTCCCACATTTAAGTACATAGGCTCCCCTTCAAATATTACTCCTTCACAATCACCATCCTTAAAACCAGGAGGCTGGTAGTCTGGGGGTGTAACTGCAAAAAAGTTAAGTATAAACTGTCCTGTTAAGATTGAAAAAATTTTATTACTATTAAAATACACATACAGATTAAATTTCAAAGAGCATGGAAGGACATAAACTGAAAAATACAAAGTCATCCTCCTACTATTCACATTTTTTGGTACCAGGGATTGAACTCAGGGGCACTTGGCCACTGAGCCACAACCCCAGTCCTATTTTGTATTTTATTTAGAGACAGGATCTCACTGAGTTGCTTACTGCCTCACTTTTGCTGAGGCTGGCTTTGAACTTGCAATCTTCCTACCTCAGCCTCCCAAGCTTCTGGGATTACAGGTATGCACCACTGCACGGGCCTGTGCACATTTTATTTCCTAAAGGTAACTTTTCCTTCCTAGGACTGAAGGTAGGGACACTCTACCAGTGAGCTACATCCTTGGTTCTATTTATTTATTTATTTGTTGTGCTGGGAATCAAACCCAGAGCCTTATGCATGCCAGACACACATTCTACCACTGAGCCACAATCTTAGCCCTTGTTCTTTTTATTTTTATTTTGAGACAGGGTCTCACTAAAGTTGCTGAGGCTGACTTAAACTTGTGATCCTTCAGCTTCAGTCTCTTTTTTTTTTTTTTTGTAGTTGTAAATGGACAGAATGTTTTTTTGTTGTTGTTGTTGTTGTTGTTTATTTTTTTATGGTGCTGAGGATTGAACCCAGTGCCTCACACATGTTAGGCAAGCGTTCTTCCACTGAGCTACAGCTCCAATCCTGTCTCAGTCTTTTGAGACTCTGGGATCAAAGGGATGGGCCACCATGCCTGTGTAACTTTTAGCAAATTATTTTTCATCCCTGATTTGGTTTCTTTATCTGTCAAATGAGGAAAATAAGTTACCTACCTTCATAGATTCACTGTTTATAAAACAAATTAAAGCACTGTAAAATGTTCAGAAGAGAACTGGCAGAGTTAGTATTTTCTAAATGTTGTTATTATAGTTACCTTATGTTCTACAAAACATTATGAATGTAATAAAAGAATGCTTCATATTTACACAGGTTTTAGGAAATGCATATCCTTAAAAAACAAAATGAGACATATAATTCTGTACCTAGTTCTTATTTTTTATTTTTTGGTACTAGGGATTGAACCTAGGGGCACTTAACCACTGAGCCACATCCCCAGCCTTTTTAAATACTTTATTTAAAGACAGGGTCTCACTGAGTTGCTTAGGGCCTCACTAAATTGCTAAGGCTGGCTTTGATCTTCCTGCCTCAGTTTCCCAAGTCACTGGGATTATAGGCATGTGCCACCACACCTTCTTCATTTAATAATCTCTCTTAGACAATTTACCAGAACATCCTTTGTTACCACTTGCACAGTATTCTATTCTACAGATGTATCATTATTTATTTATTCATACCTAAGAAAGGACACTCAAGTTGATTCCAGTTTGTTCCTCTTTTAGTCAAAGCTATAATGAAAATTCTTATAAATATATAGTGTTACATATACAAGTATATTCTCAAATTTTTTTAACTATAGATCTTTTAATTTAAAATTTTGATACTGCCAAATTGTCTTCTGAAAATGTTGCACTTATATGCATTCCCTCAAGAATGTATAAAAGTACATATGATGTGTCAAGAAATTTGTAATGTTTTGAACAACCAACAATAAAAAATTTAAAAAAAAAAATAAATAATAAAAAAAAAAGAATGTATAAAAGTACCTGCTTTCCCACACCTTTGTCAATAAAGGATTTACAAATTTTACCAATTTGATAAGTGAAAATTGGCATATCACTGTTTTATTTCCTTAATTATGAGGCAAGTTATACATTAACATGTTCCTATCACTAGAAAAGTGTATATTTTCATATATTTAAAGAAGTGTAATTCTGGCAACTTGGGAGACTGAGACAGGAGGATCACAAGTTCAAGGCCAGCCTGGGCAACTTTGTGAGATTCTTTCTCAAAATAAAATAAAAAGGGGCAAGGGTTGTGGCTCAGTGGTAGAGGGCTTTGAGTTCAATCCCCAGTACAACAAAACAAAAAAATGAAAACAAAAGACTATTTTTTTCAAATCTTTCTTTTTCAAATAATGCTGTTATATGCGAAATTTATAATTTCAAAAAATATATAAAAATTAAGGTGCTAAAAACATTTGGAATGGTACCCAGACTGTTTTAATAGTGGTATAGCACACAGGTACTGACTAAAACAGGACATATTGCAAATAATACCTTCATCGTAGTAAAAAAGTTTCATGGTCAAACAAACATCATTAGGTAAAGGTCCCAGATTTTGCATTAGAATATAAATCTTGCGAATGAGGAGAATACTTGCTTTCTTGGTATCGGCAGATGACATGCTAGATTCATTACTTTGATTTTTACTAGAAGAGAATCAGATATTAATTTCTTTCACAAAACTTGTGGCTTCTAATATCATAACTTCACATTTTAACTAATTGAGACTCTTATTATAGCACCATGTTAAGCAGAAAGTTACTATAAAATGTGTTTTAATGTCACTATTATAAAATTTTTAAATCACTATTAATCTCATTATTATAATCTCACAGTTAATTTTATGTAATATGCATTTTATGTAAGGTGTTTAAAGGAAACGATGGATTTTAATTATATTTCTAATCACTTAAGTTCCTCTTCACAATTGAAAATAGAATATAATTAGCTATATAATCTTCTTTGTAGCCACTCCAAGTCACTACTCCATTTGTATAGTCACATCTTGGAGGCTAATTAGGAGTTTGACAAATTTTAGAATACTGAAATTTAGTTTTATAGTATTAATGAACAAATAATCTGTAAAATTAAAAAAAAAAACTACAGAACAGTACCTTATAAAGTCCATGATTGGTCCATTTTTTGTGTACTTGAACTTAAACTGGTAACATTCTGAAATTGTCTTAAATAGAAAACATTGCCATTATGTAACTGGTACATAGTTGTGGCTGCCAAATAGTTATATATGCTTTTTTATGACTCTTAACATTTAGTTAACAGTTTTTTCCAACATGTTGACCCCTATTGGTCCATTGACACTCTCAAGTCTTCATAGTCAATTCCTATGATCTGGATTTCGAGTTTTAGTCTAATTCTCCCAGTCACTGCAATGTGTTATGTGTATCAAGTGTTAAGAACTCTTTAGTAAGCAGGCAAGAGGGAGATAATACCTCAACAGAATGTGTTCCCCAAAGTTCTTGTATTAAACACTTAATCCCTAATACAACAGTGCTGAGGGGTGAGATTTTTAAGAGAGAATTAGGTCCAGAGGGCCTTTATTAATGGATTAATGCTGTTTTATCACAGGACATATTGCAAATAATACCTTCATCATAGTAAAAAAGTTTCATCTATTGTGGCAGTGGGTTCCTGATAAAAGGATGAGAGTTTGAGCTTTTTTTTTTTCCCCCCTCTTTCTGTCTCTTTGGGCTTTTTCTTCCCTTTCTTTGTCTCTTTGACCCATGCTCTCTTGTCCTTCCATCTTCCACCATAGGATGATGCAGCAAGAAAGCCTTTACCAAATGCCAGTGGCCCCTAGATCTTGGACTTTGCAGTCTCCAGAATTGCAAAAAAATTAATCTCTCTTTTCTTATAAATTTTCCAATTTCAAGTATTCTGCTATAGCAGCATAAAACATTAAGACACTGCCATAGCCATGTGGTAGCATATGCCTGTAATCCCAGTAACTCAGGACACTGAGGCAGGATGATCACATGTTCAAGGCCAGCCTCAGCAATTTAGTGAGAACCCTGTCTTAAAATAAAAAATAAAAAAGGGTGGTGGGCTTAAGAGCGGCCCCAGGTCCAATCCCCAGTATCAGATGGAAAAAAAAAACCCAATTATTATAGTTTGAAAGTCACTATTAGAACTCAGAACTCAAACTGAAATTTAATCTTCAACCTGAGGTATTAAGAGGTGGGACCACGAAGGTCCTTTAAAAAGGGATTAGATCACGAGGCCTCTGCCCTCATGAATAGACTGGTCCATTCATGGGTTAATGGATTAATGGGTTAATAGATTATCTCCAGAGCTGGTCTGTTATAAAAGACAGTTTGACTCTGTCTCTTGTATGAGACTGTCTCTTTTCATTATTTGATGTGTGTGCCACCTTAGGATTCAACATAGAGTCCCCAACAGCAGGAAGGCCCTCATCTGATGTGGCCCCTCAATCTTAGATCCAAGTCTCCAGAACTATAAACTGACTAGGCCTTTATTCTTTTACAAGTATCCCATTTTTGCTATTTAGTTACAGCAACAGAAAATGAACTAAGATATACACTAAGCACAGGGTTTAAATCTTTACCATACTGTAACCATATGCAAGCCATTTAAACTTTGTTTTCCAACCTAAAAAACAGTTGGAGACAGTACCTAGCTAATTGGTAATGGTAAATTTTATCAAATGGGATAATTTATACAAAGCCCTTAATAAAGTTCCTGACATACATTAAATATTCCATAATATCATTAGTACATCAGTAAAGTTGTTTATTTACTGATAGAAAAGTACACAACTATAAAACATATGGTAATAAACATTTTCAGAACAATTAATTAGTTTTCTGAACAATCAACTAATTTATATCCTTTGCCAAAATCATGTGCTTTGTCACTATGGGCGTATATTAAGCATTGATAGCCAGCATGACTATCAGAGAAGATATATTCCTAATCCTCCTGAAGCTTGGAATACTTTGCTTTCTTTACATGTCAGTGCTCACATAAAGAAAGGAAACAGTTCTCTTTTTTAAAAAAAATAATTTTATTTATTTATTTATTTTTATGTGGTGCTGAGGATCAAACTCAGTGCCTTATGTGTGAGAGTGTTCTACCACTGAGCCACAAAAACCCAGCCCCCCATCTTTGTTTTTTTAATAAGTTTAAATCTGCTTTTCCATGACTGTGTGAAACATTATATTTTAACACCTGTAATGTAATGGTTAAGCACTTAGAGACCATGGACAAGAAACCTTGTACCTAGATTTCCTAATCTATAAAGTGGAGATGATAATGGTAATTACCACATGAAGGCTATGATGAATAAATGAAAGTGCTCACAAAGTCTAAGAATAGGCACTACTATAAAATATGCATTCAGTCGTTCCCTCTTGTTTCTTCTCATTTTCCCTTTCATTTCTTGTTCTGCCTCTCTCCTTTAACTGTAGTAGATGTGCCTCAATTGAGATGAATAGTCAAAGTTTAAGGAGGAGTTCATTTTTTCTCAAAACTCATGTCTTTTGATAATTGCAGATAAGGAATATTGTAATTAAATAAGGATCAGGCAATTTAGGTCATATCTAACAGTTTGTAAGCTTTGTGGGCTAGGATCAGTTACATAATTTCGCATAGTAACTGTATTTATCTGTTTAAACAGAATGATACAGGCCCTGACTCACTTCAGAAGACCTTTACAAGGTTTAAACATGAAAATACATACAAAACATGTTGATTAAAGCACAATTAAAAGCATAAAATATAAATATATTGTAGTTTTGAGTTATTTTTGACATTAGAAGCATTATGTTTCTTTACTAACTCAAGAACACGCACCTGAGGGTCTTCTGGATTGGTGTATACCTATTTAAAAATAATTTATAGTTGAGTTATCTGAGGTTAAGTATTCAAGAAAAAGTAAATTGGACATTTAAAGTAAAAGTATTAAGTGAACTCAGCAAAGCAAAACAAAAACAAAAATGACCACCCAAAATATTAGTTTATTACTTTTTTCCCATTGAATAGATCAGTTGTTTGAATAAAGTAACATAAACAATTCATAGTTTTAGTGTCATTAATAAAGCCAGGCTAAATTGACAGTCTTTAAAAAAATAACATACAACTTAAAAATACTTACAGCTAGAACGACCATCCTTAGCTGAAATACAACAAAGAACAAAAACCTTATTTGTATCCTATAAAATACGTTTTTCATGATGGAGCACAAAAATTCTGTGAACTAATTTAGGAGCTGGAAATGTAGGTTGGTTATAGAGCAAAAGCTTAATATGTGAGTGGCCCTGGGTTCAATCTCTAGCATCAAAATATCTAAAACAAATAAATACAAAAAAACTTTGTCTTATTTATTAAAGATACACTTTATATCATATCTGAGGCAACACTTTACCTATGCTTCTCTATTCCCCAAAATATCTATTTCTGCTAGAAATGATGGCTGAAATTCATGTCAGCATATTATTTGTTTTAAGAAAAACAGGACATTACTGCCAGTTAGAAGAAAAATATATATTGTGAAACAACATGTTAAAAGTTAGCAACATGAGTATGATTTTTTGGTCAGGGGATCCTGGGGCTCAAACTCAAGGCCTCATGAATGCTAGGCAAGCACTCTACCATTGAGTTATAACCACAGTCCCTAAGTTCTGATTGTGAAAAGAGCAAAAGTAGAGAGCTCAGGGTCCTATGCATTTAATAAAGGGGAGAGGCTTTGGAGACCATAGGAACAAGAACAACAAAAAATCATAGAAATTATTCACCTAACTGATCTACCAAAAAATCTAGAATCATCATTGATTCTAATTTTTTCCTTATATTTCACAACCAATTCATCAACCAATCCAATCAGTTCTACTCCCTTATCTATTCTGAATCTCCTCTTCTGTCATCCTAAGTCATCATTAGTTCTCATCATTACTATAGTAATATCCTAAGTGCTATTCCTCCTACTCCCAACATTATTCTCCTTCTATACATATTCTCTAAACAGTAGACAGATTTTTAAACAATGTAAAACATAAACCAAATGATGTTATATTTCTATTTAAAATCTTCAATGACTTTTCTTTGCCTCTGAAATGCAAACTATTTACCTATATATAACATTGAATGCTCAGACTCAAAATTATTTTCTAAGGCTCATCTCATGCCATTCTTTCCCATGGCATTATGACCCAGTCATTATGACCCTCACTTTCTTCCTGTAACTCAAATTGCTCTATAATTCTTTGCTGATCATCCAGGAATATTCTCTCCCCAAATCAATGTCTGGCTGATTTCTTCTCATTCAGGTCTCAGTTTAAAAGTCATCTCCTCAGAGAAGTTCCTCTGATTATCCCATCTAAAGTATGTTCTCTACATTTATCGCATACTTTTCCTAAAAAAATTAATGGCATCTAACACTATTGGAAAGTATCTATTGACTATTTTCCTACTATAAAAGGGACCCTCTTTGTTTTGTTGACCACTATTACCTTACCCTGGTCCTACCTAGAATATGCATCTTGCATATAGTAGGCACTAAATATTTACTATGTCTTCATGAGAAAGGTTAGGGACTATGGATAAAAATTCACCCTCACAATTTTGCTAGAACTGGATCTCTTTATAGATGTAGTATAAAATTACATTAAGTATGTAAAAAGGCTTAGTCTATTTAAAAAAACTTCATTAAAATTTCATTAATTCAGAATTTGTTGGGCTGGGGTTGTGGCTCAGTGGTAGAGCGCTTGCCTAGCGTGTGTGAGGCCCTGGGTTCGATCCTTAGCACCACATAAAATAAATAAATAAAACATAGGTATTGTGTCCAACTACAACTAAAAAATAAATATCTTTTTAAAAGTATTTATTCTTAAGTTTTATATGGACATAACATCTTTATTTTACATTTATGTGGTGCTAAGGATTGAACCCAGTGCCTCGTTTACGGTAGGCGAGCACTCTACCATTGAGTTATAACCACAGTCCCTAAGTTCTGATTGTGAAAAGAGCAAAAGTAGAGAGCTCAGGGTCCTATGCATTTAATAAAGGGGAGAGGCTTTGGAGACCATAGGAACAAGAACAACAAAAAATCATAGAAATTATTCACCTAACTGATCTACCAAAAAATCTAGAATCATCATTGATTCTAATTTTTTCCTTATATTTCACAACCAATTCATCAACCAATCCAATCAGTTCTACTCCCTTATCTATTCTGAATCTCCTCTTCTGTCATCCTAAGTCATCATTAGTTCTCATCATTACTATAGTAATATCCTAAGTGCTATTCCTCCTACTCCCAACATTATTCTCCTTCTATACATATTCTCTAAACAGTAGACAGATTTTTAAACAATGTAAAACATAAACCAAATGATGTTATATTTCNTTTTTTTTTTTTTTTTTTTTTTAATTTTTTATTGTGGGTTGTTCAAAACATTACAAATTTCTTGACATATCATATTCGACACTTTGATTCAAGTGGGTTATGAACTCCCACCTTCACCCCATACACAGATTGCAGAATCACATCAGTTACACATATAAATATCTTTTTTAAAAAAATAAATTATTTATTTGTAGTCCTGGGGATTGAACTAGAAAAATGAACTACTTCATTTTTGAGATAAACCAGGGCATATGAGATAAGCACCCTGTCACTGAATTACATCTTGAGGCCAAGGAAATTTGTTTCTGAACCCTAATTAAGAAATAATTTATTAAATTATTAGTGTAAAGAAGATTGTAAAATGCATGTGAAACTAATAAATGGACTATAAGTTCATTAATTCTTTAAGTTAGTATGTGCTACTAGTACCAATGAATATTAATTAACCAAAACCAGCTTGGCAAAATTTCTTTAGTATTAATTACATTAGGCTTAAAATGAGTTGAAGATTAGGTTTTAAAATATTCAAATGTTCAAACTTTTCAGTAACTCAAACTGGCCTATGCCCAAGTTAATTTAATGTTTTACTACATGTCAATTCCTATCAAATTTATAGAATATAAAATAAAGAAGTAAATTTGTACTGAAAGACTTACATATTTTTTCTGTAAAGCATCATAGCATCCTAGCATCCTAAGAAAGCCAAAAATTCATTTTAGATTAAATACATTTCTAGAAAATAGATATTTTCATAAATCTCTATACTAGCTCATTACTAAATAATACCCAAATTTCTTTTTTTAAATATTTTTTTAGTTGTAGATGGATACACAATATCTTTATTTTTATGTAGTGCTGAGGATCGAACCCAGTGCTTCATTGATGCAAGGCAAGCACACTACCAGAGCCCCAGCTCCAGCCTCCAAATTTCTTATTAAAGCACTCTGCTATGTTTTTTTTGTTTGTTTGTTTTGATATTGAGGATTGAATCCAGGGGCTCTTTGTCATTAAACTATGTTTCTAGGCCTTTACTTTTTTTTTTTTTTTTTTAAATTTTAGACAGGTTCTTACTAAATTGCTGAGGCAGGCTTTGAAGTTGAGATCCTCTAGAGTTGCTGAGATCAGAGGTGTGTGCCACTGTGCCCAGCAAAGCAACCTTCTTATCAAAGAGCTTAAAACAAAACAAGATGATGAATAGGTTGGTGCACATCTGTAATCCCAGTAACTCAGGAGGATGAGGCAGGAAGTCTACAAGTTCAAAGCTAGCCTCAGCAATTTAGCAGACCCTGTTTCAAAATAAAAAATATAGGGCTGGAGTTGTGGCTCAGTAGTAGAGCACTCGGCCTAGCATGTGCAAGGCCCTGGGTTGGATCCTCAGCACCACGTTAAAAAATGTAAATGGGGCTGGGGATGTGGCTCAAGCGGTAGCGCGCTCGCCTGGCATGCGTGCGGCCCGGGTTCGATCCTCAGCACCACATACAAAGATGTTGTGTCCGCCGATAACTAAAAATAAATAAATAAATATTAAAATTAAAAAAAAAAATATAAATGAATAAAGGTATTGTGTCCAACTACAACTAATATATATTTAAAAAAAAATATATATATATATATATATGATAAAAAAATAAATAAAAAATATAAAGGGCTGAGGATGTGACTCAGTTGTTAAGGGGGCCCTGAATTCAATCACTGGTACCAAAAAGAAAAACAAAACAAAAACAAAAACCAAGATAAAACATAAGAAACAATATGGCAGAAATATAAAATGATGATGGGGATGGAAGGCAACTATAACATATTTGACAGCTATTTAGAGGAGCGATAATAAGAAAATGAAGCTCCTCATTTCAGGCATGAAATAAAAGAAAAATTAAATGCATAAATCCAAAGATCTGAAAAAACCATACCCAGTGTTGGGGCTGGGGCTATAGCTCAGTAGCAGAGCACTTGCCTAGCATGTGTAAGGCAATGGGTTCAACCCTTAGCATCACATAAAAGAAACAAATAAAGGCATTCTGTCCCTCTACACCTACAAAAAACATTAATAAAAATTTTTTTAAATGTTACCCAGTGTTAATTGGTTAATCACAAAAATCTGGTTAAACACTGAAAGGTATTTAATGTACATAAAAATGTGATTTTGAAAAATCATTATTTATCTTTCGGAATTTTTTTTTTTTTTTTTTACTTACCACTTCACTAACTGTGTTGATCCTGGACAATTTTTATCTTCTCTCAGAATTTTGACACAAAGATCTAAATCCAAAAACAAATAAACTCAAGAGTTATAGTATAAACTGGCATGTTATTTTTATTGCCTTAAAATAGCACAAGAACATACACTACCACAAAGTTTTCAAGGCTAACCTTTAACTTGTGATCCTCCTGCCTCAGCCTTCCAAGTTGATGGGATTACAGACTTGTGTCACTGTGCCTGGCCAAAATATTTTTTATCTATTTACTTCATCATTGTAAATGTAATGTCAGGTGAAATTACACTAGAGAAACTGAAAAAAATTTTTAAAAGTAAGTTTTTTCAAAAGTATTGAATATACTTCTTTAAAACCCACTTAGAGGGCTAGGGGTGTAGCTCAATGGCAGAGCAATTGCCTAGTATGTGTGAGGTCCTGGCTTTGATCTCTGCACTTCAAAAAACAAAACAAAACAAAAACCATTTAGTTGCCCAAACAAAAAACTTGAACATGAATGTGGTGTCATATATGACAGCCAAAGAGAGAAAACAACCCACATGTTCAACTGTTACAGCCACTTACATAGTCACTGAATAATGGTACATTATTCAGTAACTTGGGGAATAAAGTACTAACATATGCTACTGGGGTTGTAACTCAGTGGTAGAGTGCTTGTTTAGCATGTGTGAGGTACTGGGTTTGGTTCTCAGCACTGCATATAAATAAATAAAGGTCCATTGACAAATCACACTAAAAAAAAATATTAAAAAGAAAGGCAAGCCAAAATAAGCATGTATGGTGGGGGGTTGGGCTGTGGCTGGCTCAGCGGTAGAGCACTCGCCTAGCACATGCGAGGCCCTGGGTTTGATCCTCAGCACCACATAAAAATAAATAAATGAAATAAAGGTATTGTGTCCAACTATAGCTAAAAAATAAATATTTTTTTTAAAAAAGCATGTATGGACATCATAAACATTAGGCTAAGTAAAAGAATCCAGTCATGAAGGACCATATATTATAGGATTCCTTTCATATGAAGTGTCTGGAATAGGTAAATGCATAGATCAGAAAGCAGATTGGTGGTTGCCTATGACTGGGAAGGCAGGGGGAAAGACAATAGTGACTTAATGGGTATGGAGTTTCTTTTGGGGGTGATGAAGATATCCTACCATTGACTGTGGTGACAGTTGCACAATTTGGTGAACATACTAAAATTAATAAATTGTACACTCTAAATTTGTGAATTATTGGATATATGAATTATATTAATAAAATTTCTACTAAAATCACAATCTTTAAATCAAAAGTTACAGTTGTATGGGCTGGGGATGAAGCTCAGTGGTTGAATGCTTGCTTAGAATGTGTGAAGTACTGGGATTAATACCCAGGACCAAGGAAAAAAAAGTTAGTTTAAGAGCAAACCAAGGGGTCTGGGGTTGTAACTCAGTGGTAGAGTGTTTGTCTAGCATGTGTGAGGTACTGGGTTTGGTTCTCAACACTGCATATAAATAAATAAACAAAGGTCCACTGACAACTAAAATATTTTTTTTAAAAAAGGCAAGCCAAAATAAAATCTTTTTCTTTTTCGTACTGGGGATTGTATCCAGGGGTGCTTTACTACTGTACTACATCCCCAGTTTTTATTTATTTTTTAACTTTGTTTGAGAAAGAGTCTCACTAAATTGCTGATGGGGGCCTCAAACTTCCAATCCTCTTGCTTCAGCTTCCCAAGATGCTGGGACTACAGGCCCAGCCAACAACATGTTTAAAAGAAAGTCTTAATATTACATTACCATCTAGATATCTTGTTCCATAAGCACACTCGGGAAATATTCCTCTCAAATACGTGATGCAGGATACTGAAACTGCTAACAGTCTCTTCACTAATACCAAAGACTGCTGCTCAGTTGATATCTTACTGGGAAATACCAATGCACTCTACAATTCAAAGGAAATTAAAACATCTTATTTACATTTATTGAAAATAAAGTTTCCTTGCACTTAAGAACAGATCTAATTTTGCATAAACATGATGATGTTCTCCCTATGAATTCCTCCCCATAGTGTTTAGAAATCCTGAGAATATTGGAATAGGTTATAAAATGTAAGGATGTACTAGAGTAACCGCATAAAGGTACATGCAAAAAGTACTTAATAATCTCCTTGCAAATTAACTGTAAATGCATAATACAGAGATAGATAAGATTTTCACTTTAGTCATTGACTAATTTAATATAAGCTAACTATGATGCATCATCCCCCAAATGACAATTTTATATTTTTCTTTTGAGTCATGAATATTTTCTAGTAGTAGACTGGTATGAACAATAATTTCATCAAAACAATTGAACAGCATTCATTAATACCTACTGTAAATTAAATTTGAGCCTATAATGTAAAGTAATATACCAAATATATGACAGAATTCTACATTAGTTGAAAATTTTAGCAAATTTTTTTTTTTTTTTTTTAAGGTACCAGGGATTGAACCCAAGGGCACTTGATCACTGAGCCACATCCCTACCCTATTTTGTATTTTATTTAGAGCCTCACTGAGTTGCTTAGTCCCTTGCCATTGCTGAGGCTGGCTTTTAACTCTTTTTTTTTTTTTTTTTTTTTTTTTAGCTACACATGACATTAGAATGATCTTGGCAATTCATACATTTGAATCAATTGGGGTATAATTTCTCATTTTTCTGATTGTACAGATTGCAGAATCACATTTTGAGTAAGGTTCTCATTTTGAGCCATTTGATAGCAGATCTCACATAAATGGATTATTAAAGTAATTTGTTTATTTAGTGCTGGAGATTGAACCCATAGTTTGTACATACAGCAATCATAATGTCTATTCTATTCTGCTGCCCAGCTTTTAACTCTTGATCCTCCTATCTCAGCCTCCCAAACTGCTGGGATTACACGTGTGCACCACCGCACCGGCAAATTTCTTCTATTCTTAAAACAGGTATTATTAAACCCTCAAAAATAAAGTACCTAAGGCTATAAGAAACAATAAAATCCATATATGTGTACTCATATGCATATACATATCTACACACACACACACACACACACAGAAATAGAAGAACTCATACCATGGAAGTCCTCTGCAATTGTGCAGTGGCCATCTTCTGACAAAATACTTTAAATTCAACCCTGTGACACAAATATTAACTTTAACTTCAGATTTTATTTCTTACATTCTAAACCAGAATTTTATTTGAACAAATTTCAGAATTTATTAAAAAGAAACATAAAAATTCCCATAGTCTGTTCATTGCTAAGCACTTGCTCTACCAGGTTATACCCTACCCCAAGAAACTAGGTTTTTTCTTTTTTTTTTTCGGTGTGTGTGTTTAGGTGCATCTCCCTATGTTGCCTAGGATGGTTCTGAACTCCTGGGATGAAATGATACTTCTGCCTCAACCATCCCAAGTAACTGGGATTACAGGCAAGCACCATCATGACCAGCAAATAGAAGAAAAAAATAAATTTAGCTCTTTTTACTTTTTATTTTTGAGACTCAGTCACACTAAGTTGCCAAGATCTTCCCTCAAGCTTTTGATGTTCCTGCTTCAGCCTTTCAGGTGCCTGGAATGAAAGGTGGTCACCACCGCGACCAAACTAATAGAAAATTTTAAGAAGGTACAAAAATTCTGATTTTTCTTCACGGTATAGTATTCAAGCATTAACGATGTTGGTCAGGTTTACCAGTCATGAAAAACTATCTCTGGGAAGCCCTTTTTTAAATTAAAACACGTGGTGTGGCGCGCCTATGACGTCATCCCAGCAGCTCAGGAGGCTGAGGAGGATCCCGAGTTCAAAGCCAGCTCAGCAAAAGCGAGGCGCTAAGCAACTCAGTGAGACCTGCCTCTAAATGAAATTCTAAATAGGGCTGGGGTGTGGTCAGTGGTCAGTGCCCCTGGGTTCAATCCCCGGTACCAAAAAAAAAAAAAAAAAGTATATCTAGCTTCAAAATATTCGCATCAGGTTTCTCTCAATGGCTTTAGAAAGGCGTGTGGCCGCCCCTGCGGACGCCCCAGGAGGGCGGCGGGAAGGCCCTAGGCGGCATGACCCAGTCGGTTTCTCAGTTACAGCGGCCCAGGGCCGGGGACGTGGATGTCGTTTGGCAGCAGTTCTGTCTTTCGTGCAGACAGAGCGGCCAGAATCGCCGGGCTTCGCGGGGTCTGGTCACGGCGGGGCTGGCCTTCAGGCTCCTCGAGCGCGACCGGAGGCGCCTGCGTTCGCACGCCCTCAGGGGCCTCTCGCGAAAGGAGCAGGCGCACATTTCCCCCACGTGTTTCGCCATGAAAACCTCAAGAAACTTAAAAGTAGGCGGGAGGCGACAGAAAAAAGATTAAAAGGTAAAAACACAAAACCAAGAACAAACACACATATATATTACGTAACGTCTGAGGGTAGCACGCCAGCGACCGGAACCTCACCGCCCGGCACGCGCTTCGACACTCGCGCTTCGACACACGCGCATGCGCTCTCCTTCAACGGTCGCCGTGGCGCTACAGCGGCGCTTGGACTCCGGAAGAACGTCCCCTTTCCCGCCAGGGCTGCGCAAGGCGCTCTGGGAACTCTGCGAGCCGGAAGTCCGCCGCGGTGGTCGCGGCCTGTCGCGGCTCTGGGCCGGTAGGCAGTCGGATGGGGTTAAGCAGAGGCACTTGGCGAGCTTTCTCAGCATGCTAGCGCCGCTGCCGTGGCCCAAATGACGCCAGCCACTGTGTAATTCACCCCTCCATTTCTGGTTGTTTCCGATGGCGCCTCGACTTCCCAGCTTTTCGTGTCTTCAGGAAGGCAGTTCCCCAACAGTTCCCTACTTATAGTTTCCACCGAGCTGTAACCGTACGTCTCATTTACAAACAAAATCAGAACGGGTGGTAATTGCAGTCTTTCCAGGAGCACAAGATCCTTACTTTTCAGATTCTTACATATCCAAATAAACTGTGTTGCTGGTATAAACAACATAAATTTTGATGTCTTCGTTATGGAGGAAGTGACCACCCCAATATGAATATACTTTACGTGATCATTTAGTTAGGCAAAGGAGACTAGAATCCTATTTCCAGGATTAAAAGTAGTGAAGACCTTGGTCAAATAATTATTTTGCCTTACATTTCTCTAACATTTATTTGGCACCAGGGATTGAACCCAGGGGTACTGAACCACTGAGCTACATCCCCAGTCCATTTTTACTTTTAGTTTGAGACAGGGTCTCCCTGAGTTGCTTAGGGCCTTCTTAAATTGTTGAGGCTGGCTTTGAACCTCAGCCTCCCCAGCCAGGCATGCACCACTGTGCCCCACATTTTTTTCATGTTCAAAGTTTACAATAGGTTTTCTCATTCACTGTCCTATACTTGGCTTGCCCTGTTACCAGAACTTTGTGAGGAAGACACTGGTATTGAAATGGCACCCCCTTCTCCACAGAAGAGCCCTCTTCACCATGGCTGACTTTAGCTCAGCAAAAGAGTCTCTGCAAAAGAGTTCAATGGAGATAAACTTCCTATTTTCGTGTTGCCCTGTTTACTTGGGCCACTGGCGGGGAAGATACCAGCACTCCAGGTGCTGGACACCCCTTACTAGTTTTTCACAAATGTATCCTGTATAGTAGTTTGTAAAAATCCTGGTCTTGAGCTGGGCTTCACAGAGATGTCTACATTTTTAAGATGTTACAAATGGGCTCCATGGTAACAGTTGGCAGCGGAAGAAAGAAAGGGGAGATGAAGGTCTCCCCTTCTCAGGTGTTGTCCTTGAAGAGTTAACTTGCCCAGAACAGTGAAAGAAAAAACTGCTTTTATGTGAACTTCTGCAGACTGAATTTCTGAGCCCCCACCTTACACACTGTGTATAAAATTCTGAAACTCCCTGAACTCGGGGTTCAGGGGATTGATTGATTACAGCAAAAGCTGTGCCCTCTGAACCTGGCTGCAGTCAAATAAAACTGTTTCCTGCTATCTTTGGTGCCTTGCCTTGTTTGTCCTTGCAACAGTATTGCCCCTAATTTATTTTCCTCTTTCCTTCATTCCTTTTTTCCTCCCTCCCTCTCCCCTTTCTTCCTTCCTTCCTTTCTTCCTTCCTTTACTCTTTTGTTCTATACAATCCTCCAAGATAGGGATCAAACTTCTACTTTAAAAATAATAAAACAGATTTAGGAAAATTTGTTTTCCCAAGATCACCACAAACTTCAGTGTTAGCAGAGGGGGCCACTACACCATCTAAAGATGTCACATAAAATTTAAGATATAGTGCTGCATATTAAATTTATTTATAGTTTTCATTAATAACTATAGAAAAAGGAAAAAACAGTTCATCCATCATTCATAGAATCATAACAATGCAATCACTATCTACTGATTTCTATATCATTAACTATACTTTTGAGGATGAGAGTGGAGAACTGGGTGGTATTAGTGCAAGAGATCTGAAACTTCAATTATAGAATAAATCTATAGGTACCATATAAAATCAAGATTCAAAAAACGGCAATGTGTATATATTGGAAACCTGAAGATGAATTCCAGAAGAAACAGACAAAACAATTATTGTTGATTCAAAAATGTTACTGATTTTAAAAATATTGGTTAGTAGAATGTGACATCATGCAAAAAACTTATAATAAGCTTACATCATGCAATAAACAACTGTCCATTATACATAGTATTAATCATAGTACATGTTGAATTTGCTTCTTGAGTTTTTTAATAAAGGCTTCTAGGCACTGTATCCAACAAAGCATTTCTTTTTTTGAGAAAAAGCAAAAAGGTTTGCTTTGCTGGCAAAGGAGAAACATTGAACATAACATTTTTCGTTGTATAGAAATCAGTAAATTCTTAGTTGTTTTATGCAAGCACTGTCAAGATACACATACATCTGTAAACTATGGATCAACTCAACTTCTCATTTGCTATTTGAAATTAGTGTTTAAATGTAACATTTTAAAATTTGCTTGTATATGCATAAAAAATTCTAGAAATATATACAAATACTAATAGCAGTGGTTACTTCTAAGGATTAGGCATCTGAGCCTGTAAGGGAAATTAGTGGGATAGAGATTTTTCACTTTCTTTTATGTACACACGCATGCACACACACACACAACACACACACGACAATCCTTATTATTCACAAATCTCAAATTTGTGAATTTACCCATTTACTAAATTTATTTGTAAACCCCAAATTAGTGATAAGTTCAATAGGGCTTTTTCAGCTTGCAGACATGTTCAGAATAGCAAAAACATGAGCCTGGTTACACTCTGCCCTTCTTGTTTTAGCTCTCATTGTAAACAAGCATCTTTTCTGAGTGCTAGTTAGTGCCACACTTTTTGCTTCTTTGTGTTTCATGCTTCATATGTGTGTGATTTTGCTGTGTAATGCTGAGGCAGGAGGATCAAGAGTTCAAAGCCAGCCTCAGCAAAGCCCAGGCGCTAAGCAACTCAGTGAGACCCAGTCTCTAAATAAAATACAAAATAGGGCTGAGGATGTGGCTCACTGGTTGAATGCCTCTGAGTTCAGTCCCCAGTACCAAAAAAAAAAAAAGAGATCGTTTGTGCTGTGTAGTTTTCCTAACTGTAAGGTTGTGATGTGCCTTACAGAGAAATTATATATGTTAAATAAGTTTCCTTTAGGCATGAGTTACAGAGCATTTGACTGTGAATTCAATGTTAATGAATCAACAATATATATTAAATAATTATTTTAAGGAGAAACACACAAAATAAATTTGGATATTGATTCAGTTGATGAAAATATGGTGACCAGAGACTCATAAGAACCTATCCCTGTATTATTCCTTGAAGTAATATTTCAGTATTTGTTAATTCAGTGTTCATGATGATTTTCTAGAACATGACTAGTGCAAATAATGAGAATTAACTATTATATACTTTTAATTTTTGAGCCATGTGAATATAGTAGCTATACTAAAAAGTAGTTAAATTTTAAAAACATTCAAGAACTGATTGTGACTTGACTATTATATAATTTTCACTTACTATTTTATTTAAGCAACTTCATTAGTTATCTTTATCTTAGTGAAGGAGAAAGGAAAGGTAAAGAATCCAGATCAAAGTACAGGCTTCCCAGGGACCGGGAAGAGAGAAGCACAAGGAGAGACAAATTTTTATTTTATATTATTTATTTATTTTTCACTATGCTAAGCAAACCCAGAGCCCTGTGCATACTTGAGGTGAGCACTTTATGACTGAGCTACATGCCCAGCCCAAGAAAAAAGTTTTGCATAATGCTTTCCTTTAAATTTTAAAAGGAATTTTAAAATGGCATCTAATATTTAGATTTTTTCATTATTATGAAGAATTATTAGGACATATTTTGACTTCTAACACTCATAATATACTGGTCATTAATTTGCATTGTTTGAATTAATAGTGGTTGACTACTTTTTTTGTGTGTGTGATGTTGGGGCTCTAACAAAGGCAAGCACTCTACCACTGAACTGTATCCCCTCCACAGCAATTGAATACTTTAAAGCAGGCACTATGCTGTGTTCTAGGTACAAGGTGGTAAAAAAAAGACTCATGGTTTTTGTTCCCATTGGGTTTACAATCTGTTCCCATTGGGTTTACATTGAAGGGGATCAATGTTATATAAATAAGACATAAATACATAAGTAGTTACAACCTGATAGGTGTATGGAAAAAATAAAGCACTGATTCATTGAGAAAGTCAGAGGTAGAAAAACTAACTTTAGATGGGAAGGTGAGTCATGAAAGACTTCTCTAAGGAAATTCCACTTGAGTTACAGCCAGAGGATGAGAAGGAGTTATTAAAGAAGAGGGAGAAAGTTAGGGAGATGGTGGCAGGAGTATTTTGGACAAAGAGAATGATACTTTCAATGTGCCTAAAGTGGAAGTGTTTCAAAAATTTAAAGGAAGAACTGAGTACGTGGTACATGCCTGTAAATCAGTGACTGGGGAGGCCGAGGAAGGAAAATTGCAAGTTCAAGGCCAGCCTCTGCAGCTTTGAGGGGCCATAAGAAACTTAGCCAGACTCTGCTGCCTGTTCAGAACCCACCTATTAATCTAGAGCAGTTGTGAAGAAGATTCATCAACTTAGATAAAAATACAAATGATGGAGTGGCTGGGGTTGTGGCTCAGCGGTAGAGCACTTGCCTAGCATGTGTGAGGCACTGGGTTCGATTCTCAGTACCACATAAAAAATAAATAAAGATATTGTGTTCATCTATAGCCAAAAGTATTTTTTAGAAAATACAAATGATGGCATAATTTTAAGGAAATGCAATTTAGTTTTTTTTTTTCACATTGACTCAATTATTTGCCAAAAGATGGTCTTGGTCGGCTTATTGATGACTAGGTAAAAATAATTTGAATTAGTAAATTAAATTGTTGATCATCTGAAGTGCTTAAAAACAGACTATCTTTTAAGTATTTGTCTTTAATATCATTTTATTTAAAAAATCATTGAATCCTGTTATGTACAGAGATAATAATTTGAGCCCTCAGGATATTTGTAACCTAATATTCTCTTCTATGGAAGTTATTATAGCCCATCACCAGCATACCACAATTAACATTTCCATGATAGAATATTATAGTTAGCTAAGAATCATTTTAAAAGAATGATATATAGTGAAGCCAGGCACAGTGGCACGTGCCTATAGTACCAACTACTTAGGAAGATCACTTGAACCCATGAGTTTGAAGACAGCCTAGGCAACATATTGAGATCTCGTGTTAAAAAATAAAATAAATAAATAAAATGATGCAGTCATAGAAATTTGAAATAGATTTATTAAGCTCTTTTAGACCACCAAGTTACAAAAGGCTATTGAAAGAAAAAAAATAAAGAGTGCAAAATAAAACAAGGACAAACTTCTCAGATTGTCCTTGGTGGACCAATTCTAATACAGTGACATCTATGGTACATTATTCATTTACTTTGCAAGCTTTTTTCAGAAATATGCAAAGCTTTATAAAGTGAAAGCAAAATTTTCTAATTAGAAATGGTAAATATATATTGATGTTGATACATTTCATCTTTATTTATACAGCAGGTAAAATTAAGAGAAAGTATTTCATCTTCTTGACTTGTTATAAAATGAAGAGGTCCTCTAAATTTCCGGGTAAGAGCAATAACTGGCAATCCCACAATGATTTTTACTATTTCTTGCCATCCGAATATATCCTTGTTCACCAAAGTGGAGGCCCCAGCTTTAGAAAAAGAAACGACACAAAATTACAAATGAAAAAAAATCAAAAACATATTATCAACTTTTTATCTTTTTGGTTGTTTTTATTCTAAAATAATTATATGTGAAAAGCCATAAGACAATTTGAATGAAATAACATAATAATTTCCCCAGAGATGCAGGCAATTTTCAAATGACAGTTTGGAAGGCTTTAGTTCTATAGTGTTGAATAGACTTATTACTTAAGGAAAAAATGGATGTTTACCTTCTATAGGGAAAGAGTGGTAGAGTGGTATTATCCTTTATAACCAATCTCTAAATTTGCATAGTAGGATCATGGATGATGATTTTCTAACAAATTAAAATTCATCTGGAGAATATCTTTTTAAAAATTATTTATTTAGTTGTAGATGAACACACAATATCTTTATTTATTTTTCTGTGGTGCTGAGGATCGAACCCAGGGTCTCACACGTGCTAGGTGAGCACTCTGCCGCTGAGCCACAACCCCAGCCCCAAATTGAGTGACTTGAAAAACAAAAGTTTAGGCCAGGCACAGTGGCACACACCTGTAATACCAGCAACTTGGGAGGCTGAGGCAGGAAGATTGCAAGTTCAAAGCCAGCCTCAGCAATTTAGTAGACCCTAAGNAGCTTTTTTTTTTTTTTTTTTTTTGGAGAATAGCTTTTTAAGAAATACTTTTGAGTAACTACTGTGAAAATGTCAGGTCAGGGGATTCTAAAGTAAATGATAAACAGTGCAGTTCTGAAAGAGCTTTTTGATCTGGAAGCGGATGTGAGATAAGACTGTATCATAGGTAAAGCTATAAAAAATGATACGTTACCCTGTGAGAAGGTGAGCTCCCTGACACTTGTTTAATCAGAAGTTTGTTGCCTAAGTTAAAGATTTACAGAGAGAATTCATAAGCCAGCTAATGGTTAGAGAAAACCAATGGTTCACTCACTTTTTGGTTCCATGGATGTAGAGGATTTAAATTTTTTTTTTTTTTGCAGCTTGACATAAAGATACCAATTTAAAAATTATCATGTGTGAACAAAAATATATTCTAACCTGTCTGGCACAGAGTAAGCAGGCAATAAATGGTAATTAATATTAATAATATCTTGGCAAGAGCTTATTGTTATTGCTTTTGCTTATCAAAATAGATACTGAACAATACATTCCTTTATAAGCAGTGACAATGGGGTTTGAATTTTAGTGTAAAAGGTTTTTTGTGCAAAATCATTAGAGGTTTTTAAGGAGAGCATAACGAATAAGTAAAAGGAAGAACAAGAAGGGAAAAAAGGAGCCTATGAAAGTATTTGAGAAGGAATGACCAAGACACCAAAAAATCAGGACATAATGATGTCTTAAAGCCAAGAGAGAAGTGAAGTGGAGTAGGCTACTGTATCAAATGATGCAGAGATAAAAATAAGACCCGAAAAGTGTCCAGTGAGGACTGACACAAAGAATATTTAAAACCTCTTAAAGCACAGTCCCTTTAAATTATGCTGCTTGATTTCCAGCAGTAAAGCAGCACTTCTTCTCTCGGCCACGTGTAAAAATCACAATCTTCTTCTGAATCCCCGTGCAAAAAGTTTGCAATAGCTTCCCTTTGCCTAAGAAACTGAAGTTTCTCATTTTGCTATCCTCTGCTATTCACAACTTGGCCCCAAACCAACTTTCTGCCCTTTTCTTTCCCTCCACTCTTTCACTGAAGATATCCAATTTTCCTTTCAACTAAATTTCTTGCTGTTTCCCAATACATTAGGTATTTTCTCTATTTTATGTTTTTATCTGTGCCCTAGTTACAGCACTCAGTCATCATCCTGTGAGGTATTATCACTGTCAAAAGTAACACAGATGGTAAATTATGAAGCCGAGGTTCAGATCTAGACTTGTTTTATTGCAAAGGCAACTCTAACTGTACCATCCCTATCCCTGTGTTATCCCTGCAAGTGAAGTAGTACAGGGAAGGAAATTGAGACCAGAACATTCAGGATCTTTTATAATTCATAATTTTTGTTAGTATTTGCTGCCTTAAAAACTAGGTAAAATAAATCACTTTTTCTGAGCTGAGTTTGGACCTGAATTCTGGTAGTGAAAACTGAATTTATAGATATTGTTGCAGTCATATGCCGCATAAAAACATTTCAGTGAGCAATGGATCACATATATAAAGTGGTCAAATAAGATTATAATGGAGCTGCAAAATTCCATCACCCAGTGATGTTGTAGCTATCATAATGTTATAGCACTAGGCATTATGTGTGTGTGGTGATGCTAGTGTAAACAATTCTGCTATATTGCCACTTGTATGAAAACATAGCACAGGGCTGGGAATTTAGCTCAGTGGTAGAGCATTTACCTAGCATGTATGAAGCCCTGGGATTGATCACCAGCAAACCCGTCACCCCCTCCACAAACACAAATTATATAGCACATACAATTGTGATGATGGCAAACAACTATATTACTGGTTTATGTGTCTACTAGACTTTTGGGGGCTGCACTGGGGATTGAACCCAGGGCTGCTGTACCACGGAGTCACATCCACAGCACTTTTTACTCTTTGAGACAGGGTCTCACTAAGTTGTGTAGGGTCTCACTAAGTAGCTGAGGCTAGCTTTGAATTGGGCAATCCTCCTGCCTCATCCTCTACAATGGCTGGAATGATAGGTATGTGCCACTGTGTCAAGCCTGAGGACAGAATATTAGACACAGCAAACAGGGGGAATGTCATGTGAAATCGGAGGCAGAAATCAGACTGATGTTTCTATAGGCCAAGGAAAACCAAAACCAGCAAACCTTCAGAAGTTAGGGGAAAGGTGTGGAGCATTTTAAAAAAATATTTATTTTTTAGTTGTCGTTGGACACACTACCTTTATTTAATTTATTTATTTATATGTGGTGCTGAGGATCGAACCCAGGGTCTCACACGTGCTAGGTGAGCACTCTGCCGCTGAGCCACAACCCCAGCCCCAAGCATTCTTTTAAAAATTAAAATATATAGTGAGGCACAGTGGTGCACACCTGTAATCCCAGCAGCTCAGGAGGCTGAGACAGGAGGATAGCAAGTTCAAAGCCAGCCTCAGCAATGGCGAGGTGCTAAGCAACTCAGTGAGACCTGTCTCTAAATAAAATACAAAAAAGGGCTGGGGATGTGTGTGGCTCAGGGGTCGAGTGCCCCTGAGTTCAATCCCCCATCCCCCCAAAAAATATATTTAATTAACAAATATTATATATTCAGGGTGTACAATGATTATCATAATCAAATTAAGTAACACATCTATTTCCACCTATGCTGTACATTAGATCCCCAGAACTTTTTCATGTTATAATTGAAAGTCTGTACCTTTTGGTCAACATCTCCTCATATTCCCCATCCCTATCTCCTGGCAACTACTGTCCTGCCCTCTATTTCTATGAGTTTGACTTTTTTAGATCTCACATATAACTACAATTATATAGTATTCTTTTTGTGCCTGTGAACATTTTCTTCCTCATAAACCTTATGATCATAAACCTAACCCTGATGATATCTTTATCTCTGACATCTGTCCTTTAGAACTGGAAGACATATATTCTTGTGGGTTTGTTTTTTATTTTGTTTTGTTTTGGGTACCAGGGATTGAATCCAGGGACACTAAACCACTGAGACCATTCTTAGCCCTTTTTTGTATTTTATTTATAGACAGGGTCTCACTGAGTTGCTTAGGGTCTACTAAATTGCTGAGGCTGGCTTTGAACTTGCAATCTTCCTGCCTCAGCCTCCCAAGTTGCTGGTATTACAGGTGTGTGCCACTGTGCCTGGCCTAAACTTTTGTTTTTCAAGTCACTCAATTTGGGGCTGGGGTTGTGGCTCAGAGATAGAGCACTCGCCTAGCATATGCGAGGCACTGAGTTCGATCCTCAGCACCACATAAAAATAAATAAAATAAAGGCATGTGTCCCAACAACAACTTAAAAATAAGTTTTTAAAAAAGTCACTCAATTTGTGGTACTTTGTTATGGCAACCATAGGAATATAATGTAAGAAGATGCTTTGAGTATGTGTGAGTCTTAACTCTTCATATTCCTCCCATTTTACCCTTCTAAAAGTCACATTCCTTTTGTTTATGAATTATATAGATGTAATTTTAATATGTATATTGAGGGGCCATTAGGTGCTGCTCATACTGTACGGAGGATAAAAGACAAGACATAATCTCTATCCCAAAGGCATATACAGAATATTGGAATGACAGGAAGTGTACACATAATGTACAGCATGCTGTGACTCCCTAGTCATAGGACATTTGGTCAGCATAGAAGAAAGACATTTTACTTGGCACAAAGATTCCAAGATTTTCTGGAATAGATAATGCCTGAGCTGCTTTTGAAGGCAAAGAAAGAATAAAGAAGAAGACATGAAGATATGAAGGATAAAATGGTAGAATGAAGATTTTAACTACAAATCGTTCAATGTAACTGGAGTGGAAAGTATGGGACAATAAATGCCAGGATTTGAGACTGGCGAGACAGGTAAGGATTACAACATGGAAGACTTTTCATTATGCAGGAAACATTAATTTTACATTGAATAGTACTAAGTAGAAGCACTATAAGTTCAGACTCCTACCTTAAATCAGTTTGGCAGCAGTAAGAAAGACAGGTTTACAAGTAAAGGAGGTGAGTTAGAAGGCTGCAGCAGTAGTCCAGGTCGGAGATGTCTGAACTAGAGGAGTAATAGAAGAAGAGAGGAGACAGAACCAAGGACGGGTGCCAGGTAAAATCAGTTTGACTTGTTGCTTGATTGGAACTGGAAGGCTCTAGGATGGTTCTGTAGCATCTTATTAGGTGACTGTATTGTGTGATGTTGCCATTTATTGATATGGGAAATTCTGGAGAGAACAGTATGGTGGAGAAGGTACTGAGTTCTTAGGCAGGTTGAGTTTGGAGAGACTAAAATATAGGAAAAGTGTATATAACTAGATAAGTCTGAAGTTCTGGGTGGATGTCAGAGCTAGAGCTAGAGACAGAGAAGGCATCAGCTTATAGATTATGTTTAAGGTCACAATGACGTAGAAAAATGTAGAATAAGAAGAGTAATGGGCAGATGGTGGAGCTCTAGTATTGTAGAAGGTAAATGATGAAAACAGAGATGAAGGCAAGACAGTAAGTGGAGAAATAGGGGCACTGAGTAATTCAGAATGTCACTTTGTAAGAAGCTATAAATATTCATCATTGTAAGTATCATGATTATCATCATAATATAAATATACTAATGTGAAATACATTACCTATTTTTCACAAGCCAATAGTCTTTCCCATTAAGGTTACCATAGCCAACCACTAGTACACCATGATTCACATTCTGAGTACAGGATGAGTCATAGTAGACACCTGCAAATAAAGTATGGGTAGAGAAAGATAGTGAATGATATATGATAATAAAGGGCATTAGAAAATTCTATTATTTTTATTAGACTCCTCTGGATATATGGCAGGATTCATTAAGACATCAGGAATATATATTCTCATGCTTCAGCTACGTAGAGCTCACCACTCTTTGCCATCAGTGCTGTATTTGTCAGGTTCTTGCCAAGTTTGGCACCAATCCATATTTCCCTCAGAAACCTCTGATAAACCAGCACCTTTGTCTAATTATTTAAAACTTATATATGGTTATTGTATTTCTTTGTATGTATATGCCTAAATTGCTTCATACATTTTCATTCTTTATTAAATGTGATGTTCTGATTTTTTATGTTCTTCAAAGTGAGGTTTAAAATATATTTACTCAGTTGGTAGAGTGCTTGCCTCACATGCACAAGGCCCTGGGTTCAATCCCCAGCACCACACACACACAAAATAATATATATATAAAGCATATATTTTATTTATATAATTATATATTTTTAAAAATATATATATTTATATATTTGGATGGATGTCAGAACATTATACAATGTTATATATATAATGAACATTATACAATGTTCTACCTTTAGTGGTTACTCAGAAAATATGTTATTGAGTTTTGTATGACTGTGTATTTTTTTTAAGTATTAACTTAAAAAATAGTGTTAGGTGCCCTCCTTATACACTGCTGTGTTACACCTACACTGCAAAGTCTCTCCAGGGGTTAAACGCACAGGCTTAGGAATGAAGTTGAGTACTTGTTGTTGTTGTTGTTGAAATCCTTTATTTTTAAAAAAATATTTATTTATTTTTTAGTTGTAGTTGGACACAATACCTTTATTTTATTTATTCATTTTTATGTGGTGCTGAGGATGGAACCCAGGGCTTCACCCATGCTAGTCGAGCGCTTTACCACTGAACCACAACTTCAGCCCTGAAATCCTTTATTTTTTAAAATTTAGATTTCTTTTTAACTGATACATAAAACAAAATAGTTCATATTTATGGGCAACCATGTGATAGTTAACATATCTGTTTCCTCAAACATTTATCATTTCTTTTTTTTTCTTTTTTTAAGAAGTTTTTAAAAAATATTTATTTTTTAATTGTAGTTGGACACAATACTTTCATTTTATTTATTTATTTATTTTTATGTGGTGCTAAGGATCAAACCCAGGGCCTCACATGTGCTAGGCTATCTCTCTACCACTGAGCCACAACCCCAGCCCCATTTATCATTTCTTTATGGTGAAAACATTCCAATTTTTTTCTTTTATGTTTTTGAAATATACACTACATTATCATCACCTTTTTTTAAATATCATCATTATCTTTTTTTTTAGAAAATCACTTGTTTATTTAAATATTGTACTTATGAAAAATCCCAGAATGAGAAACACGAGCATTTGTAATAATAATCAAATAAACATTATCATTATCTTAATGTGTTACTTATGTGCAATAGCACACTCCTTTTAACTATAACTTAGTACCCTTGGATCAACTTGTCACCATCCCTCTCACTTCCTGCTCTTTCTAGTCCCTGATAACCACCATTCTATTCTCAACTGATATGAGATCAACTTTTTTATATTCCACATGAGTGGAATCAAGTGGTACCTGTCTTTCTGTGTGTGATTTATTTCACTTAGCATAATGATCTTCAGTTCCATTCATGTTGTTGTAAATGTCCAGATTTCATTCTTTTTTTATGGCTGAATAGCATTCCATGTTGTATATATGTACCACATTTTCTTAATCCATTCATCAGTTGATGGACACCTAGGTTGTTTCCATTTCTTGTCTATTGTGAATAGTGCTGCAATAAACATGGGAATGCCGATATCTCTTCAACATACTGATCTCATTTTCTTTGAATATATATCCAGTAATGGTATTGCTGGATCATATGTTATATGGTAGTTTTGATTTTAAGGAACCACCATACTGTTTTCAATAATGACTGTATTAATTTTTTTTTTCAGTACCAAGTATTGAACCCAGGGGCACTTAACCACTGAGCCATATCCCAGTCCTTTTAAAATATTTTATTTAGAGACAGTGCCTTTCTGAGTTGCTTAGGGCCTCCCTGAATTGCTGAGGTTGGCTGGATTATCCTGCCCTCAGCTTCCTGAGCCACTGGGATTACAGACTTGTGCCACCATACCCAGCAACTGTATTAATTTATATTCCCACCAAAGAGTGTACAGGATTTCCATTTCTGCATATCTTCATCAGCACTTGTTATATTTTGTCTTTTTGGAAATAACCTTTCTTACCGGAGCAAGGAGGTATTTCATGCAGTTTTGATTTGCATTTCCTTGATGATTAGTGATGTTGAACTTTTTTTTTTTTTTTCACATACTGGTTGGCTATTTGTCTATTTAGGTCTGTCGTTCCAACCCTCAACCCCCCATTCCTTTGAGATATTTCTTTGTCTAGCTTGGTCTTAAACTTGTAGGTTCAAGCAATCCTCAGCCTCCCAAATAGCTGGGGTGATGAGAATGCACCCCTGGGCCCAGCTTGGATTGCTCATTTTTAAATCAGGTTGTTTATTTACTATTGAGTTGTTTAAGGTCCTTACATATTCTGAATATTAACCCCTTATCAGTTTAAAGTTTTCATATATTTTCTCCCATTTTGTAGGTCATCTTTCCACTCTGTTGATTCACTCAGCTTTGCTGAGCAGAAACTTTTTAGTTTGATGAAACCCTACTTGTCTACTTTTGCTTTTTTTTCCCCTTGTGCTTGTGAAGTCTTGTCCAAAAACTATTGGCCAATTCCAGTGTCCACAGGCATTCTTCCTATGCTTTCTTCTAGTAGTTTCAGGTCTCAAGCTGCTTAAGTCTTTAGTTCATTTTAAGTTGATTTTTGTAACCCATTAGAGGCAGGGGTCTCATTTCATAGGATATCCTCTGCATATATATCCAGTTTCCCAACACCATTATTGAGAAGACTGTCTTTTCTCTGTTTGTTCTTAGCACCTTTGTCAAGAATCAGTTGACTGTGGATGTGTGGGTTTACTGTAGGATCTCTATTCTGTTCCAGTGGTCAATGTGTCTGTTTTTAAGCCAATACCATGCTGTGTTGTTTATTATAGTTTTGTAGTTTATTTTGAAGCCAGGTTGTATAACGCCTCGTGCTTTGTTCTTTTTGCTTAAGACGGCTTTGGCTATTCTGAGTATTTCATGGTTCCATACAAATTTTAGGATTTTTTTCTAGTTATTGAAAAATGGCTTTGGTATTTTGATAGAAATTGCATTAAATCTGTAGCTCACTTTGGGTAGCATGGACATTTTAGCTATATTGACTTCTCCAGTGAACCTGGGAACACAGGATAGCCTTCGTGTGTGTGTGTGTGTGTGTGTGTATTCTCTTCCATTTATTTCATCAGTTTTATTTTCATTATAGAGATCTTTCCCCTCTTAAGCTAAACTTATTCATAGGGTTTTTTTTTTTTTGGTAATTATTGTAAATGGGATTGCTTTCTTGATTTCTAGTTCAGATAATTGGCTATTTGATATATAAAAGAGCAACTGATTTTTGTATGTTGACTTTGTTTCCTGCAACTTTGCTGAATTTGTTGCATAATTTTTAGTCCTAGATCAATCACTTTCAAGTTATGTGACTTTAAGCAAATTAACCCCTCTCGAGTGACTTTTTCATCTGTAAGTTTGAGTTATTTTGAAGATTTAAATAAAATAATATATCTAAATGATTTACTACAGTACCTGTCTTATAGTGTTAATAAGCTTTAATAAGTATATTAGAAATAGATACAAAAAGGTTATATGAAATGAAGATTTTGTTTAAGCTATCTAAACACTCAGAGGGGGAGAGATGGGGAAGAATAATCTTATAGTACAGGGCAGCATAAAACAAGAGGATAAAATATCTGTTTTTACCACTTTTGTAGAGGAAGAAAGAAGGATGACTTGCATCTATAGCAACAGACACAGGTCCTTTATTGGCCACAGCTTCTTTCAGGACATCTTCATCACCATAGGGAAGTTGCGTGTACCTTGAACACGTGGCGGCACGATTTTTTGAGTCATATTGGCACTTTCCATCCTGCCAAAAAAAAAAAAATGATAATTCAGATAAATAGTATATTTTGACTTTCTTTATAAATCACTAATATTCTAAGTCTGGTTTTCAAATATTTTCTTTGCCTTCCTTTCTCCCCCGCACCCCTGCAATTTATAGCACTGAAACCAGGGAACTGTACCGCAGAGTTATGTTCCTAGCCCTTTTTGTTTTTTAATTTTGAGACAGGATCTGGCTAAGTTGCTTAAGACCTTGCTAAATTGCTGAGGCTGGCCTTGAACTTGAGATCTTCCTGCCTCAGCCTCCCAAGTTGCTAGAATTACAGTAATCCACCTATGTCCTGTGAAATATGTTTTCTTTGCTCAATTTAACCTTTTTTTAAAAAATATTTATTTTTTATTTTTTTGGTGGACACAATATCTTTATTTTATTTTTATGTGATGCAGAGAATCAAACCCAGTGCCTCACGCATGCTAGGCAAGCATGCTACCACTTGAGCCACATCCCCAGCCCCTCACTTTAACCTTTTCAAGTGTCTAAGACACCCTCTAATTTTTAAAGAAAGAAAATCTAAATTGTCTGAGTCCTAATGGTTCCAGATTTCACCTATGACAGAGGTAATATAGAATTATTTTATGGTTTTAAATTGTGAACATCTTCATACATGCAAAACTTGCCAGGCAATGTCTCCTCATACTCTGAGGTGTATTGTAGTGGTAATACTACATCATAAACTTTAGATTGAAACCTTAAAGTCTTTTTGATGATATAATACGTGCAAAATGATTTGCAGTTAAAATGATGGTTTAGAAGATCATATAATATGGAAAACAGTATATTTTAAGTAGGAAAATGGAGATTATGAATTCATGGTTGTGGTACATGCAACTATACTTTAGGTGCTTCACAGGAAAAGAGCTTGAGAGAAATAAACCAAAATAATAGTAGTTAAGATAGGGAGATTTTTGAGTGATATTTCTCTTTTTTAAATTTTCTGCAATATGCACATGACTTATTTAACAATATATGTAACAAACTTGCAAGAAAAACAGAACATTATTGAGTTTCTTAGTAGGTAGAAGAATGATCTGGTTATGGTTTGAGAGAATAAGGTTGAATATGGTAGGCTGCAGAACAAGAAAGTTTAAATATTAGGCAGATACACAAAGAATTTTAAGGATGGTATGCTTAAAGTTTGTGTTTAAGTATGAATGCTACTTGTTTGTTTAATAAACATTGTGCAACTAATAAATTAAAAAGGCTACTGCATAAAGGATGGGGATATAGTACAAGGTCCTGGGTTTGATTCCCAGTGCCTCTTTAAAAAAACAAAAAAAGGTTATTGCATAAGAAAGAGAAGTCTTGAGAACTGGAGGGTTCCCGATTGGAGTTCTCTTTCTTTTACACCCACACTGCTTCTCCATCAGTTGGCTTGGTGGTGTAGTCAGTACACAGATAATATGAGGTCATGGGGCAGCAACCAGAGTTTGCCTGTGACACACCATGGCCTTGTAGGGATAGGAAGCTTCTGAATCAATGCCGTTGTTATCAATGATGTATTGGAAAGCCTCCGTCATGAAGCCACCATTGCAGCCTTTATTCTCATATTTTTCAGTTGAACAATCCACCAGATTCTGGGCACTGAGAGAGACCAGATTTCCTGTTTTCATCTTCACTTGTGCTTCTAGGGCTCCCACAGCACTGAAAGCCCAGCAAGCACCACAGGAACCCTAAAACAGAGACAATGACACACCGCATTAATAGAAAGTAAGGATGGCTATTGCCATCTATCCTAGCTGGCAACCTGTGCTGGGTTCACAAATCTGACTATTCCAATAACTTGAGAAAACGGTGAAGAAAGCACGCAAACACACAGAAGTGCCTTTTCAAAATCTGGGACAGCTCTCTGACCTTAGGGGTCCATGGAAAAAGAGAGAGCTACTGGAGTTCTTTATTCTTATATAGGGACACACAAGGGGAGGTGCCCTATCCCCAAAAGGGCAAAGGGGTAGGATTACAAAGGAGCAGGTGAGTGTAACTCATCCCCACCGGGTGACACCTTCTCTGGAGCCACGCCTCATCATCCCAGTGGAGGTAAAGCCCAAGTTATTGCAGGGCACTGTTCAGTATCTCTCATTCAGGACTTAAGGGCGAGTATTTCCAGAGCGGCTCCTGATAGATGGCTTCCATAACAAAAATTGGGCAACTCCAAGTTAGGTTAGCTCTGTCAATAGTTCCCAAGAAGGGATCCTCTACTTTACTTTCCTTCTCTCTTAGACAATGGGAATGAAAGCAAAATATTTGATTGTCCTCTAGATAAGATCCAACCTTGATGGAGACTTACAAATGGCTGAGCTAAGAACATAATGGGCATAATCAAATATATTAAGAATTAATATTCACTGAGAATGTGCCAGATCTCACCTGTCTCCACCTATGAAGAAGGGGGTTACATGTCCACAATAAAGTGATTTTTTTAAAGAATTTAACCATTATTTTATTTATTTGTTTTTTGTTTTTAATGTGGTGCTGAGGATTGAACCACAGCCTCACCCATCCTAGGAAAGGGCTCTATACCACTGAGCTATAAGCCCAGCCCAGTTAAGTGATTTTGAGTGACTTAATGATTTTTTTGCCTTAGGGTACCCTCCCTCCTGCCAAATAATGCCTGAAAGCAAGACCTTTAATACTAGGTAAACATTTTACATTATTATCCTTAGAAATGTTTTCAGAAGCTATTTTTTAGGGAGGTATAAACAAACAGAAAACCACAAATCTGCTTTAGTTAACAGAAGGTATAGAGGATATAGAGTTCCATCACAATTGCTTGTGTTTCTCTCTCTCTGTCTCCCTCTCTCTTTTCTCCTCCCCTCCCTCCTTGATGTTTATGCAATAGAACAGATTGAAATTGCTTTGGGTTAAAGAAAATTTGGTCATTAAAATGCAAGCACCCAGGGAAAGGAGCTCATACTCAGAGTTAATACCTAAAAATGTAGGTCTTTGGGTTTTCCCAAACTTCTATTTTTAGAGAAATTTGAGTAAGAAACCCAAAACTAGTTGAAAGAAAAATATATGAGTGGGAAAGAATACAAGTAGTACCTTTTACTTTCTTCATTTGTCACAAGCTCGGGCAGCTGCTTAGAATGCTGTTTCTTCTCCTTTACCCTAACTTCTAAGGTGACACGTGTTCTACCCGTAGTTACCTATGACTAACTTAGGATTTTTGTAGGTTTAAAAAAAAAAAAAACAAAAACTCATGGAAAATACAACATAGGAACATCAATTTAACAAAACACAGATTTCTTATTTTAACAACGAAAACCTAGCTTTGAATTAACTTGACTGTACAATCTGTAGGTCAGTCTAACTCTAGTTCTTTCCTCACCTTCAACCCTGAAATTCAGAAGTTAGATGGAGAGTGAAACTTCTTGGTCAGGGTTTTCTCACACTCCTGGTGACTCTCAAGCAAATGCCTTGATGGTGGGTCTAGTGCAATCAATGAATGTCATGAGCACTAAAAGTTTGTTTGATAAATCTAATGACATAGTTCATAGTTTTTGTCTAAGGTAGCTGTATTACCACTGTGTTCGAAGAGCTGTGGGGACAACAAATAGAGTACAGTAAGTGACCCTTTCCTTCGGGGGCTTAAAATTTAGTTGGGGAAACAAGTACAGAAACAATTGGAAAGACACATAAGAGACTTTGGAGAGTCACTGCCAGATTGTGCAGCTAGACAGAAAGAGAGAGCTCTCTTGAGGGGCAGAGGCTGGGATGGTAAAACTCACCTGGGATTTGACTTCAGTAACACACCCCTTCTCTCTCCAGTCGAAAGACTCTGGCAATTTCTGATTAGGGTTTGACTTGTAAGTGTCATTTCTGTGCCATTTACTGGGAATCTTCAGGGAACTCATTAAAGACACCACTTCTTCACTGGTCTACAAAGCAAACATATGTCCCCCTTTACTTAATTCTTCTTTTTAATATCCTATAAACTGTAAATGTGAATATATTCTCAAACTGAGAAATATCATAATGGTAGTGACCAACTTAGGTACTATTGGCTAGTAGAGTGGATTATCTGGGTTTTTGGTCTTGCACTTTACATTAGCATCCCAGTTAGCTAAGCACTTGCATTGGGAAGAAGAGAAAGAAAATGGTAAAAACTAGAAGTTACACGGAGTCAGATGTTTGGTTCAAACTAAGACATAATTTTATAAAAATTCTGTCTAAAAAGCAGGCCAAATTTGGTTTTCCTTGTGAGAAAGCATTACAAAGGAAATTCCTGCAGTTAAGTAGGAATTTGGTCTACAAGGGGGATTCCTTCCCAAAAAGTATTGCAATTCTTAATTCTGACCCAAATGGTAGTTTCCTAGGGTAAAAAAGGAGATAAAAACTAGTGGAGAGCTGGGTGCAAAAGCACGCACCTGTCATCCTAGCTGCTGGGCAGGCTGAGACAGGAGGATTGCAAGTTCGCAGCCAGCCTCAGCACACGCAAAGCGCTAAGCAACTCAGTGAGACCCTGTCTCTAAATAAAAAATACAAAAGAGGGCTGGGGATGTGCCTCAGTGGTTGAATTCCCCTGAGTTCAATCCCTGGTACAAAAAAACAAAAAAACAAAAAAAAAAAGAAAAGAAAAGAAAAAATAAACTAAAGGAGGGCTATGGAGGTGGCTCAGTAGTCGAGTGCCTGCTTAGTATGCACAGGGCCCTGGGTTTAGTTCACAGCGCTACAAAATCTAAAAAATAAAAGCCTAACAAGAGATTATTTATGACACTAAGTTCTCACATGCTCCCACTAAGAAAGCAAGGGATCAGGGGGCTGGGATGTGGCTCAAGCAGTAGCGCGCTCGCCTGGCATGCGTGCGGCCCGGATTCCATCCTCAGCACCACATACAAACAAAGATGTTGTGTCCGCCAAAAACTAAAAAATAAATATTAAAAAAAAATTTTAAAAAAAGAAAGCAAGGGATCATATTAGCCAATTTAGACTTTCATAAATATGTTAAGTTACTATAAAAGACTGAATAATCTTTAGAAAATGCCTTCTAGAATCCATTAAAAAAAAAAAACATAGTGGGGCTAGGATAGAGCGCTTGCCTAGCATGTGTGAGGCACTGGGTTCCATCCTCAGCATCACATGAAATACAAATAAAAAATTTACTTACCATGTCTCCTAAGTGGTTCATGCCTAGATCATATGAATGCATTCCCATTGAATGCTCCAGATTGTGAAGCGTAACAAACTTGAGATTCTTTTCCCAGATGAGACGCCGTGCTGCCTCTTCATTCTAAAATACAAGGAAAGAGAACACAATTATACTGAATCTTGGACAAATAACTGTTCAATAATGAAAATAGCATTTTACAAGTCATTATACTAAATATGGATCTGTCTAGGAGCACAAAAATGAATGAATATATTCAATATAACTGCTAAAATTACTAATTAATCATAATTTTTGCTTTTAATTGCTTTGATGATTATTAATATTATCTTGTGGTATACATTATGAATTTCTCCTTAACATGCTAAAAAGTTTCTTTCTGGAAACTGTTGTTTATTGAAAAGTTTCTTTTATTTTTTATTTATTTAAAAAAATTTTTTTTAGTTGTAGATGGACACAATATCTTTGTTTTACTTATTTTTTTTTTTAATATGGTGCTGAGAATCGAACCCAGTGCCTCACACATGCTAGGCAAGCACTCTACCACTGAGCCACAAACCCAGCCCATCCCTTAATCTTTATATATCTTTATAAAATATTTGTTTACTCTCATTCTTGAAAATAAATTTATCTGATTATAAATTTCCAGCTACTTATCTCCAGCTATTTGAAGATATGGCTTCAATGTCTTCTGGTACCTATTATTGCAAATAAAAGGTCATTGTAATAATCATACCTCTGATTTTTGTTTCTGTGAGTTTTTTGGGTTTTTTTTGTTGTTGTTTTTTTGTAGATGGACAAAATGTATTTATTTTATTTAATTATTTTATGTGGTGCTGAGGATCGAACCTAGTGCCTCACATGTGCTAGGCAAGCACTATACCACTGAGGTACAGTCCCAGCCCCAACCTCTATTTTTTTTTTGGTTTAAATTTCTATTTATTTTCATTTCTCTTTAATGTATTTTTATAACCTCTGTTGTTAACTCTGGTAGTTTTTGTGATTTTTCTTTCTCCTGGGTCTGGTTGTGGGCTTCTTTATTTACCTTCTGCTGGGTATTCTTGATTGGATGACTTGGGACTTTTTATCATATCTGGAAATCCTCAACCAATATCTTTTCATATGTTTTTTTTTTTTTTTTAAATATTTATTTATTTATTTTTAGTTCTCGGCGGACACAACATCTTTGTTGGTATGTGGTGCTGAGTATCGAACCCGGGCCGCACGCATGCCAGGCGAGCGCGCTACCGCTTGAGCCACATCCCCAGCCCTCATATGTTTTTTTTCTCCAACATTCCATTTAGTTCTTGTCTTCAAAATCACCTCTCAAATGTATTTTGGAGTCTCAAAATCTCTTTCATCTCTCTTCCTTGCATTTTCATAGAATTTTCTTTTTATTTCTGTGAGCTGTTTCTGGGTGAATGCCTCAGTATTGTCTTTCAGATTATTATTTTTTAAAATATTTATTTTTGGTTTTAGGTGGACACAATATCTTTATTTTATTTTTTTAATGCGGTGCTGAGAATCAAACCCAGTGCCTCACGCCTGCTAGGCAAGCACACTACCACTTGAGCCCCAAGTGGGGCTTTCAGATTATTGACTCTTTCAGATTATTGACTCTATCCAACTGTTTCCATTCTGGAGTTTATTCCTTTGATTGAATTTTCATTGAAATAACTTTTATTTTCCATTTCTAAGACTTCTCTTTTAGTTCATGATTTAATGTTCCATAGTGTGGTTGTTTTTTTCTTTTACATGTAGTTTTAAAAAGTCATAGAGTTTTGGTTCTATTATTTAAATTTCTGTTTTTGTTTTTGTTGATAGTGCTAGGGATTGAACCCAGGGCTTCGTGCACGTTAGGCTAGTACCCTACCACTGTTCTATTATTTTAATTTCATCCAGAGTGAATTGATTAAGCTGACTGTTGGTTTACTTGTCCTCCAGGAGATTCATTTACATAGAATAAAATATAACATACAATGTACTTCCTAGAATAACTAACAACCAAAGCCAGAATAAGCCTTAGGTCTAGTAATCAGTCAACAACACCTGTTCTGCCTCATTTTATTGAGTAGGGTAAGCCCCAGGGCAGAACCTGATTTTAGGCAGCAAGTCTATGCAACCCCCTCTCATTGGGAACATGTTTTTTGTTGTTTCCTTCCTCTTTCCCTTCCTTTCATCTTTTCTTCCTTCCTTCTTTCTTCCTTTCTTTTTGGTGTCTAGGATTGAGCCCAGGCACTTTACCACCGGGCTACATCCCCAGTCCTTTATATTTTTGATTTTTAGACAGTGTCTCGCTAAATTGCTCAGAGCCTCACTAAATTGCTGAGGTTGGCCTCAAACTTGCAGTCCTCCTGCCTCAGCCTCCTGAGCTGCTGGGATTACAGGTATCCACAACCACACCCAGCTTAAATCACTTTTAGATTACTTATAATGCCTCATAAAGGAGCTGGGGTTGTGGCTCAGAGGTAGAGCACTTGCCTAGTACGTGCGAGGCCCTGGGTTCAACCCTCAGTACCACATAAAAATAAATACATAAAATAAAGGTATTGTGTCCAACTACAACTAAAAAACAAATATTAAAAAAATGTAAATGCTACATAAATAACAGTTTTACTGTGTTATTCTGAGAATGATGATAAGGGGGGAATATTTGTACATATTCGTGTTAGAATTTTAAAAAGAGACCACCCTGGTTTGGGGAAAATAAAATAAAAATAAACAAGTGTCCATTCATTCATGGCCTCATGGGGCCTGGAAAGTTTGAGGAAAAGAAAACAACAATAAACAAGTATCCAAAATCTCCCTGTGGCTACCATGCTCTGCTCCTTCCAATCCACAACAAATCATTGCTTATGTTCAACCATCTTTGGAAACTACTACAAGATTTGCAAGGTTTAAAACTAAAAGAAAAAAGAAAAGAACAACTCTCGAGAAAAATTATAAACTGCAACATCATGCTCTAAGGAAATAATCTTATAAAAGAATGGTTACAACAGTTTTCCTTACTTTTTAACTTCTGCTGGATTTCTAATTTTCCTAGCCTTGTATTTAAATGTGAATTACAGCCCCTATATGATTTAATAGGATTGTAAAAAACCGTTTTATACAAAAGAAGAAAAAAAAGTGTTTTTTTAAAATCCACGCTGTTTGGCTGGCTATCTTATCTGTTTTTAGCTAGCGTTCTTAGCCAGCTCCTTCCCCTCCCTAATGCTGCATCACATATAGAAATAAAAAATTTTTTAAAAAAGCAGAAAAACTGCAATCTGTATACGGGGTAAAAATGGGAGTTCATAACCCACTTGAATCAAATGTATGAAATATGATATGTCAAGAACTATGTAATGTTTTGAACAACCAATAATAAAAATTTAAAAAAAAGCAGAAAAATTTCAAATGTGCAAGTTTTCTTTTTTCAAAAAAAAAAGTTGTTTTTTGTTTTTTTTTAAGAATTTCACAGGCTTCCAAATGATTCTGGTCTGAGTTAAAGGTATGCTCTGACCTGATTAAAAAAAGTTGATATTACTACAATGTAAGTTTTTAAATATTCTTTGTAAGCTGATGGGGTTTTTCTGATTAGTCTTGTTTTTTCTAACTATAAAAGTTTTTACATTCTGTCTTTATACAAAGGCCAATTTCTCTGGTGTTAACTCTTAAATACATTCAAAGGATTTCTTTTAATAAATCTTAGGAAGATATAAACATGGTTATGTTGGAAATGAGTCTGATAACCATCAGGGACAAAAATTCGAGCTATATGAAACCATTGATTTCAATGTCCATCATGGTTATTGGATTTTATACCTGACATTTCCAATTACACAGGCCTGTCTTATTTCTATATATTATATACTTGGTATTGAATTGACACTTAGACAAATGAGTACTCACCTATTAAATTTTAAGAATTAAATGGATCCAGATAACTTAATTCAAATCAAATAATTAAATAAATATATAGATGTCTTTAAGGTTATGTATGGCTCATGGGTTTTTCTAGGTGGCCAAATAATAAAATCTTAATTTCTAAAAAATATCTGAGATATAATGTAATATCCATTACTTCAAAAACTTTTCTTCAACAGAAAAAGGATGATTAATATGATTAATCATGTTTTTCTTGTGTTTTTACATTACAATTAAAATGAGTAAATTAAATTTAACATAAATGGGATTAGTCTTCATAAATATGGTTTCTTAAATAAATTAATTAAAAATTATAGTTGGTGCCAAGCTGATCTCTCCTTTTGTTTCCAGTTGTTAAAGAAACAGGATGCTGCCTCCTTCCTTTATTTGACTCCTTCTTTATAACAGGCTTTACAGAGAATTAATGAAAAGTTATCGACAGTGATGGTGGATTGACTTCCTGTATCTAATGTGCCATTATCATTGATAGTTCTTGTTGGAAAGCCTTATGCTTTTGCAGGAGTATTTGCTATTCTTAATAAGAAGTTATATATAATAAAATGGTTATATTTTTTCTCATTTTTCAGATATTTTGTCTGAAAATATTTTATCTGTAATATTTTATCTTTTTTTTTTTTTAGTTGTAGGTGAACACAATATCTTTATTTTACATTTATGTGGCGCTGAGGATCGAACCCAGTGCTTCATGCATGCTAGGCGAGCATGCTACCACTGAGCCACAACCACAGCCCTTGTCTTTTTTTGTTGTTGTTGTTTTAATATTTGTTTTAGTTGTAGGTGGACATAATAACCTTTATTTTATTTTTATGTGGTGCCGAGTATTGAACCCAGTGCCTCATGTGTGCTAGATGAGAGCTCTACCACTGAGCCACAACCCCAGCCCCAATATTTTGTCTTTTACTGATATGTATGCTCAATTAATTGCTGATGATTATACTAAAATTTTATCCTTAACAGGCATGGATATTCATGTTTTATACCTTGCTTATGAAAAAAAACTTTATATATCTCTAATAATTACAGTTCATACTATTATCAAGTTATATTAACAGATTTTTTAGCACCTGTTGATTTTCACATGCTTCATAATGGACAATTCTCTCTGTTATATCAGGTTCCTTAATTATATCCCTTTTCCTTAATTTCTACTGTTCCACTTGTAGATGAAATAATAGTGTATACAGATGGAAGTAAACAAAGAGGAATAAAGTCTGTTTTTATTAATGGAGAATGGGCTGACTATTATACCCTACCTCAAATTTCTCCACAGTGAGCTGAGTTAGCTACCATTATCCTGATGTTAAAAATGTTTTCTACTATTTTAAATGTTATTACAAATTCTCAATGTATAGCTAAGCTTGTGCCTCATATTTCCATGGCTGTGTTATGCCCTCATTTGGTTTCCAATTTACTGTCTCTAAAACCCTTTAAACTCTTTTACAGCATCGTATGTCTCCCATCTTCCTTGCTTATGTACACAGCCACACCAAGATTTCTAGACCTTTGATGGAGAGTGACACTTACACAGATGAAGCTATAAAATCCCTTTATCCTTTGTTTTCAGGTGCTGTGAGATCCCATGGATTTTTTTTCATCAAAATGTTCGATCACTAATAAAAATGTTTTCCATCTCTTCTCAACAGGCTCATGCTATAGTTAACAATTGTTCTGACTGTGTACTCTTATGGGCCCCTATGTAAAAAATTATGAATCCACAGAGCCTCCATTCTAATGCACTTTGGCAAATAGATGTTACTCATTTTCCTCCTTTTCATCCTTACTCCTTTCTTCATGTTTTTATTAATCCCCATTCTGGGTTTATTTGAGCTAGGTATCTGCTTATATTTCTCATTTATTTCTTTGTTTTGCCACCAGGGGCAAGCCTATTCATTTAAAGATGGATAATGCCCCTGCATATACATCTTTTGCTTTTGCACAATTTTGTAATCAATGTAATATAATTTTAAATCATAAATTCCTCATAATCCTACTGGACAAACTTTGGTTAAATGAGCACATTGTACTCTTAAAACTTGCCTTTTAAAACTAAAACGAAAAAGGGGTAATCTAGCATCTCTCATATTAATAATGCTTTAAATATTATTTTATTTACAGTTAATATGCTCAATATGCAATGCAAAGTTAACACTCACAATTAGTTGTCTGCTTTGGATAGACATTTTATTCCCAAACAGCCATTACTAAAAATTTATGTAAAATATAGGGTTCCAGACCCAGGATGACAAGACCTATGCCTCTGATCACATGGGGAAAAGGACAGACTGCTGTGCTTACACCAACAGGTCCTGCTTGGACTCCAGCTCCATGTATGAGATCTATTGATTGTGAACGGACAGCAGGAACTTCACAACCCGATTCCCAAGTTTCGTTTGATCCTGGATGAGGAGAGTCCCACCAAACAAAAGGACAATTATTACTCTCCTCGATAGAGAAGAAACATTAAAGGAGGACAGATACGGAACACAAAAGAGAATCCCAAGCTGCCAGACTTTCACTGACTTGGGGGGATATAAAATCATTAACAGCCTCAGCTCAACAGCTGTTGGCTCAAAGGGGGTTAAAATGTGCTCTGGAAAACTTAGTTACTGCTTTGTTTGCTAAACTCACACAAAACTCTGCAAATGTTTTGATCCTTATTATAATTTTTCTGCTGTTGTACCCCAGCTGTGGGAAATTTAGTACAGTCAGACTTCTGGACTTCTAGAACCTATTATAATATCTGGGTTGCTTGGCTAAAATTGTTATATACCTGCAAGAATGTCGCATGGTACTCATTGTTGTCTCAACAAATTAACTGTGTTCTCACCATCCTCGCAGGATTTAATGGGCCACCATCCTGCACAACATATTCATAAGAGTTCTATTCCCCTTGATGAGAACTGTGATGATTCCGTACATCTTCTCTCTAAGGCAGAATTTGATGCTTTGGCATTTTCCTTAGTGGGTATCCCTGGACTAACTGTCGGGACTTATAAAACCACTATGAAGCTGGCCTGTGCTGTGGTAAAAAGTATTAATCCTACTTCTCTGGCCATGAATATGCTTAATGAGAACAAAAACAGCACTGTCCAGCCATTCTTGACAATCAAGCTGCTATTGATTATCTGTTGTTGTTATATCATAAAGGATGTCAGGAGTCTAATAATATGTGTTGCTTTAATTTGAGTGATAACAGTTAATTCCATTTCAAAGGAGCTAGACCACCTTAGGGACATTGTTAATAAGGTCCGACAAGATGATGGAGGTTTAGACTTGTAGGACTGGCTAACTACATGTCTGCCCAATTTCACCTGGGTCAAATAATTATTCATAGGTGGATGTCTATTGCTATTGGAATTGTTGTGCTGCACTTGCTGTTATCAATGCCTTTGTTATTTTTTTGCCCCCACCAGCATTAAGAAGGAAACCGACATTATTCATCCAAAAAGCCTTAAAAAACAAAAGAGGGGAGCTGTAGGAATTCTGTGTTTGGGATTGGGATCTACAAACTTCATCCCTGTTACATGCTTGGTGACTAGGAAGTTTCTGTGCAAAGACACAGATGCCTGGCTGCTAGGTAAAACCTGGTGACTGGGAAGCTCCTTGCAAAGGCACAGGACACCTGGCTGCCACAGCACTGTCCTTCACAGGTTTACCCCGCTTCCCAGACCTGGGGTGTCCCGCTCCTCCCTCTGAGCTAGTAAGAAAACTCCGCTGGTGCACTACCTGGTTTCCATAGTGACATACTTTGAAGGAGAGAGGCTCTGTGTTTGTGTTAACCTGGACCTTCTCAACCAGCTAGCACTCAGGGTTAAAGGAATACCGGTTACAGTGTAGTCACTTTTTGGGTTATTAAAGAGGACAGTAGAGAGGAGTAGACACCCTTTTGTTTACCATCCTTCTGTCTGTCTGTCTGCAGCTTCCCTGTGTGTTTGTGTCTGCCCTTTATGTGTCTCCTTCACAGATCTCCCCGCACAGGAGTTCCTTTTCATAAATGAATAAATAAGAAGAGAACTTAGAGGGCTTGGGCTGTGGCTCAGAGGTAGAGCACTTGCCTAGCACGTGTGAGGCCTTGGGTTCATTCCTCAGCACCACCTAAAAATAAATAAAATAAAGGTATTGTGTCCAACTACAACTAAAAACCAAAATATTTTTTTTAAAAAGAGAGAACTTAGAATGCATGACTTACTAAGCATATCATTTTTATACAAAGCAATACATCAAATAAACATTATCCTAACTTAGAAGTGTTACATAGTTATAGGACTTAGTTATTCTAAACAACGCAGCTAAATTTTTAAAAACAATCAACAAGTATACTTTGAAATATAAACAAAAAGTACAAAGTGGGAAGTGAGAGTTAGGAAACAACAATTATTAGCAATTCTAAGTTCCAGGAATGGGGTAATTGCAGTTTTTACGACTTTTTGTTCCTCAAATGTACCAAATGTGCTCCTTCCTTAGAGCTTTGCATTCATTTTCCATTGACTTGAAACCTTTACTACATTACCTATTTTGCTTGCTCCCTGACTTCTATCAATTCTCTGCTCAAATATCACATAATTTATGGGGACTTCCCTCACCATCCTAACACACACAGACCCCTCAGTGCAGCCACCACCCAGGGCCCTTCCAATCCCTCATGCCTTGCTTTATTTTTCTCTATTGCACTTCTCACCATCTAGCATACCATACATCTGCTTATTTATTTACTTATTTCTCATCTCTCCCACTATAAAATAAACTCCATAATAACTGGAAGTTCATTTTGTCTCCTGCTGTATACTACCCAAAAGAGCATTAGGCAAGAAGTAATTGCATAATATTTGTGGAAAACACAGTTTGTAAAGAATATAATTTCAAAAGGAAGCATTTTGCTCCAGTAAGAACCCCATCTACCTTTTGTCTGTATTGTTTGCCATAGGTTTTCTTCCAGAGCTGCCAGTGGTGATCCAGGGCAGGGTCTTTATGCAGCTGTGCCATTGCAGAGAAGCACACCAAGGACACATAAAGCAGCCACTTCATTCTGTTTAAGGGAAGCCTCACTGTTAGCTACATATGTTGTGACCATGTATTTTCAAAACAGAAAGTAGCAATGCAGAGTCTACCAAAGGAACACACTCCTACAAATCAGAATTCTACAGGCAACTTCCTGAAGTACACAGTCAGGAGGAATATGTGTAGAATTATGTCTAAAATATTATTTCCAATACTTAGTAGCACTTTAAGAAATGATTTTCAGAAATTCCTCAGTATCTGGTAAACCAAACACACTTAGGGGTTAAAAAGACGGGACTTTTTAGGATTTGCCAATACATCTAATCTAATTTTCTAAGGGAAAATTTCCTCTTACTTTCCAAAACAGAAAATCATGCTAAAGAGGAGGATAAGGGCTGGGTGCGATGGCACACACCTGTAATCCCAGCAGCTTGGGAGGCTGAGGCAGGAGGATCACAAGTTCAAAGCCAGGCTCAGCAACCCCGTGAGGCCCTAAGCAATTCAGCAAGACCCTGTCTAAATAAAATATAAAGGGCTGAAGATGTGGGCTCTTTTAAGCACCCCTGGGTTCAATTCCCTGAACCCAAAACAAAAGAACCAAATCAAACCTAAACAAAACAAAAAGAAGAGCTGAGGGTTCTGTGTGTAGCTCAGTGGTGGAGTGCCTGCCTAGCTGCCTAGCATGTGCAAGGCCCTGGTTTGATTCCCAGCACCAGAAAGCGGGGTGGGGGAAACCCTTACAAAAAATCAATTCATCTTCTGAATTTTTGAATACCTGAGCTCATCTTAACTTCTATTTAAATATCCACAATCCAGGGCTGGGGATGTGGCTCAAGCGGTAGCGCGCTCGCCTGGCATGTGTGCGGCCCAGGTTCGATCCTCAGCACCACATACAAAAACTAAAAAATAAATATTAAAATTCTCTCTCTCTTTAAAAAAAAATTAAAAAAATAAAATATCCACAATCCAATGTGTATATGTATCAAAACATCAGATGATACCCCATTAATACGTACAAATTGTATGGTTTGGTTTTTTTAATATTTATTTTTTAGGAATAGATGGACACAACACAATGCCTTTATTTTTATGTGGTGCTGAGGATCGAACTGGGGTTCTGCCCGTGCTAGGCGATCTCTCTACTGCTGAGCCACAATCCCAGCCCAAAATTGTATGTTTTTATGTAACAGTTAAAAATGCATTTAATTAAAAAATAAGTCAGGTGCAGTGGTCAGGCAGGAGGATTGTGAGTTCAAAGCCAACCTCAGCAATTTAATGAGACCCTGTCTCTCAAGAAAATATTAAAAAGCCTGGGCGTGGCTGGGTGTGGTGGTGCACGCCTGTAATTCCAGCAGTTTGTGAGACTGAGGCAGGAGGATGGAGAGTTCAAAGCCAGCCTCAGCAATAGCGATGCGCTAAGCAACTCAGTGAGACCCTGTCTCTAAATAAAATACAAAATAGGGCTGAGAATGTGGCTCAGTGGCCAAGTGCACCTGAGTTCAATCCCCTCCCCCCAAAAAGGCTGAGAATGTGGCTCAGTGATTGAGCACCCCTAGGTTCAATCCCCAGTAGCTAAATAAATAAATAAACAAAATGCCCCAAACCTTTGAAGATAGTTAAAAGGTAACTGCCATCTATTGGTTTCAAATCCTCAGGGCATTTTCCTTTTTTAACTTTTTCAACAATCAAATATATATTTCAAAGAAAGTAATTATGTACTCTTTAAAACACCATTACTATATTTAATTCAAAGAACTTCAACAGAAGTTCAGTGACTAATTGCCTCAATCTGGATTCTACTTTCTTTCTCATTTCTTTTTTAATTCAAAACAGTTGGAATTTTAAACACATGAACCTTCAAATATATCCCAGAGAAAGCTAGGGTTTAGCCTCAAGCTTAGATGTTCAAGCAAATATTAACTTTTCAAAAATAGATTCTTTTAAATCAGAAAGACCAGAGACTGAGAAACATGTTTTTGGTCTACTTCCTGAAACCAAAGATTTAAAATCTGGCAGGTAGAGCAAGCTAAAATCATAAATGAGGGTGTTCAAAGACCAAATGGGGGGAAGAGAACAGACTACATACGTGATAGAATCAGCAGGTGTTCCCATAGAAAGAATTCCTGAATTGATGTGATCGCTTCCAAGATTTCAGAGTAGCAAGGAGACTTTAGTTAACTGACTTTAAAAAGAAATTGGAACTTGTCACATGAGGTATCCACAATGAGGAAGTAAACTTTGATTTCAGTTTCATTTAAAATATTGTAAGATCAACTACCTCTAGCCTGCTCCCTATTGTCTTAGGGACAGAGTGGGACAGAAAGCCATCAAGAAGAGCTCCCAAATAGAAGAGATCAATAAAACAAACTCAGTAAAGTAAGAAAAGCAGTACAAATTTACCCTTTAATTTTGTTTATGTCAACTCTTCCTCATGAAATTTTGAGTCAGTTATCAATTTCCCTGGAAAATTCTGTCAAGTTACATGTTTGGGGAGTCTGAACATAATTACTGAAAGGAAAGTGACCACAACGCTCGGAGCGACAGAGATCTGTACTGCAGCAGTGAGAAAGAGGAGAAAAGACAAAGAACATGGGAAAGAGAGAAGAACGAGAGAGAGAGAGAGAGAGAGAGAGAGAGAGAGAGAGAGAGAGAGAGAGAGGAG
>NW_026000079.1:6381468-6386552 GCF_001458135.2 Marmota marmota marmota | reverse complement strand
GAGAGAGAGAGAGAGAGAGAGAGAGAGAGAGAGAGAGAGAGAGAGAGAGAGAGACAGAAGAGCGGAGAGCAAAGTGCAAGAGAGAGAGAGGGAAAGTGAGAGAGAGGGTGAGACAGAGGGTGAGAGAGAGGGAGGGAGGGCAAAGCAAGAGAGAGCCAGAGTAAGACAGGGGGGCCAGGCAGGACAGTTTTTATAGTCAAAATCTAACGAGGTCTCTGGGTCTGCAGGCTGCCTTGTTGGCGTTCAGTTGCTAAGGGTGTCACCTTCTGCCTTCATGCAGACTGGGGCCAGATGTGGGTTTACATTGCACCCTTGAGTGGGGCTGAGGGTTCAGCCTTGAGGCAAACAATCCGTAAGGAACCAGATGGGTGAGGGTCGAGTGTCCAGGCTACCCTGCTGCTACCATTTGTTCAGTCTGCTCCTCAACTAACAATACAATGTTGGATTTTCTCATTTGTAGTAGACATTTTCATGTTTGTGGCCATCTAGATTTTTCTTTTAAAGACATTTTATTATGGAAAAATGTAAGCATATGTAAAAGTAGAGATAATAGCATAATGAACCTCAATGAAACCATTATTTTATTTCAACAATTATAAATAAATGACCAATCTTTACTTATACTCTCACTTTTAAATTTTTATTTATTTATACTCTCATTTATTTATTCAGATTATTTTGAAATAAATCCTAGACACCATATCATTTCATATGTGAATGTTCTTGAATGCATCTCTAAAGGTTGACTTTCTTTTATAAGAACCTCAAACATGATAGGTATGTGCTCTATAACTGAGCTATATCCCAGAGCCTCTAAAAGATAAAGACTATCAATTTTTTTAAGAGAGAGAGAGAGAATTTTTAGTATTTTTTTTTTTTCCGGTGGACACAACATCTTTGTTTGTATGTGGTGCTGAGGATCGAACCCGGGCCACACGCGTGCCAGGCGAGCGCGCTACCGCTTGAGCCACATCCCCAGCCCAACAATTTCTTTTCGTTAAGATAAAAATTGCAGACATCTGTTTTTACAAGGAACCATGTGTTTTTCTTGACATTATTTCTCTGCCTGGCAGAGCCTATAAACCTATGCTTAGTGCAGAGCATGAATGTGGTAAATGGGCAACATTTTCTGAGAATCACACACACACAAAAAAAGCAAAAAAGGCTTCAGCCTCCATTATTGGATAGTGCCTAAATAGAACTGTGTATGAAATTATCCCTCTAGCTGTTTCAGAAAATCCTGTACCAAGTGGGGACGGAAATGAGCAGTTTTATTGCCCAGGGATGTTCTTCATAGAATGCAGAGCAGCGACTTCCCTTTAAATGTCCTCCCAGGCTTGTTTCTAAAGTTATAAATGAATAATAAATTTAGCCTGAAAGTTGAGTTGGTCCCAAAATGAACAGGCCACTTCTTTCCCGCCTACCTTTGGATTCAATAATTAAACATAGAAAAATATGGGTTTGATCACACACACCTATAATCCCAGCCTCTTAAGAAGAAGAGGTGGGAGGATCACTTGAGTCTAACAGCTGGAGGCCAACCTGAGCGACATAGAGAGAGACCTGTTTCAAGAAGAAGGAGGAGGAGGGGTAGGAGGAGGAGGGAGAAGAAGGGACATTTATTTCATTTTGATATTCATGTGAATTAATGTCATTTATATACATGTGAATTAAACCCAATTCATGTATAGGGTTTAAAAGAAACCAAAGTTTGCAAAGTTTGACTGATGGAAGGCAGGGAGAATGCAAATAAATTTCCTTTTATGGAAAAAAAAAAAAGTGAAATTGCATTAGTCAATTTTGTGTCCCTATAATGAAATGCTTGACACAGGCTACTTACGAGAGGTTTGTTGGTCACATGGTTTTAAAAACTCAAGTTTCAAGATCGGGCAACTCCATTAGTTTGGTGGGAGAATGTATAGAAACAAACTGTTCACATCATGAACCAGGAACAGAGAAAGAAAGGGTGAGGTCCCATAATCCCTTTCAGGAGCACAGCCCAATGACTCAAGAACTATGTCCCACTCCTAAGTGCTCCACTACCTCCAAATGGCACCTCCCGGAGAGCCAAGCCTTTAATACTTGGACCTTTGGGGGACATTATTCATATTCAAACCACAGCAGGCATATTAACTGCCATTGTTTTTTCTGTTGCCACATCATGAGTAAACACTTAAAAACTTTTGCATTTGTCTTGGTTATGCTGCTTATTGGTTATGTGACCTAGAGCAAAAAATCCCTTTGGCTTACTTTGCCTACACCTTAAGTAATTCAGAAATACTGACTCTACGGCAGCTTAACAGTGGCAGACACCAGCAACAGAACATAATTACAAATCTCCATGAGGTGGTAAGATTTTATGGTTCCAGTTAAGTACTCTTAGGTGTGTTCTCTTTGCAGAACAAGATTCTAATGATGTAGTTATTGTTAAGATAAATGGTTATGGGTTGGGATTGTGGCTTAGTAGTAGATAGCTTGCCTAGCACTGGGTTTGATGCTCAGCACTGCAAATAAATAAATAAATAAATAAATAAATAAATGTATTGTGTCCACATACAACTAAATTAAAAAAAAAAACTCTATAAATGTAATAAGAATTGTAATGCATTCCACTGTCATATATAAAATCTGAAAAAAGAATAGATGGTTATGAGCAAGAGCTATCATTTGGGAGATTTATTTGAAATAGAAATATTCATGGCACTCATTTATCCACATTCCACTGTGCATCATTCTGTCTTTACAAGTGAGATAGGCCTAAGTACCACCACTTACACACACACACACACACACACACACACACAAAAGTTTATTGTAGGAAACAAACACTTAAGATTTTTTTTTGTTATTTATGCACTTTTTAAGCATTATTTAGCACAGTACTGATTCTAGGCATAGCCTCAGAAGGAGTTGGTGGCATAAGGATCTGCAGGAACCTTGATCTCTCTTTAGCTGAAAGTTTATCTCTTAACACTACCAAGTCTGTCTCCTTCCCCAATTATTTTTCTGTCACAAAAAGTGAGAAAGGGTACATGAAGCTAAATTGGTCTACACTTCTAATATCATTGGGAATGTGGTAAAGATAAAGATGTATGTTAGATTCTACTACAGTTTGGATAAATGTTTTTCAAAAGTCCACATGTATTTAAGGCTTGACCAGCCTGCTGTGTTGTTGGGAAATGTTGGAATCTTGAAGAGGTGGGGCCTGCTGAGAAAGTGAGTTCATGGGGTGGTGTGGCACACCCTTGGACCCTGGCCACTCCCCTTCCTCTCTCATTGCTTCCTGGTCACCAAGAGGCCAGGAGCTTCCTCTGCCTTGTGATGTACTACTGCCTCACCACAGGCCCCAAAGCAATGGAGCTGATCCATTATGAACTGAAATCTCTAAAACTGAGAGCCAAAATAAACTCCTCCTTCCTTTACCTCAGGTGTTTTGTCACAGTGATGGAAAGTTGATGAACAGATTCTGATAAATCAAGGATAAATTTATGATCCTTAGGATAATTATTAGAAGAATAGTGACAGGATATAAAACAGGCTGACAGAGGAGGAAAATGAAGAAATAAAAATATATGACTATTCTAAAACAAGGCAATAAAAGAGAGGGAGAAATAAAACAGGTGGGTCAATAATGACACCGAATAGGGGCTGGGGTTGGGGCTTAGTGGCAGAGCGTGATATGTGAGGCACTGGGTTCGATCCTCAGCACCACATATAAATAAATAAAAAATAAAGGTACATCAACAACTAAATTTTTTTTAATCTTAAAAAAATGACACCAAATAAATCTAGACTTGACAAGATTGTCAGACTGAATAACAAAAGCAAAATACAAGAAAAACATCTTAAATACAATGAGCTATGCCAGGTGTGGTGGCACACATCTGTAATCCCAGTGGCCTGGGAGGCTAAGATAGGAAGATCACAAGTTCAATGCTGCACGAAGTTAACGAGGCCCTAAGCAACTTAATAGACTCTGTCTCAAAATAAAAAATGAAGAAATGTCTGGATATGTAGCTCAGTGGTAAATTGCCACTGGATTAAATCTCTAGTACCAAAAACAAAACAGAAAAACACCGAAAGGTTGAAAATAATAGGAAAGTAAAAGATGATATTGTTAGACCAGGACGCAAGAAAAGACCACTGACTCCAATTAAAATCAAATTAAAGTAAGCTTATTATTTCGACCAGCCAGGCTGCGTCTCCCACCCAAAACCACGGGAACAAGACAGTAGCCACAGATTTCTTGCAGCCCAGCTTTACAACCCAGAAAGTTACACAAAGGGGGGTTACAGATAACAGAACTCTGACAAGCATAACACTAATGGTAGTTTACATTTTTGCTGGCCCCGACATCAGAATTTATGAAGGTCATTAGAGCCTCAGAGAGGGTCGTTATCTGGCCAGGGAAGGCCAAGATTGATGAGGCCTCACTAAAGTTTGAGAGAGGGCTGCTATCTGGTCAGAGAGCCAGGCATGGGTGAGTTCAAGGCACGGGCAGGCATTCCAAGCAGGTTCAGAATTTGCAGTAATTTACAGTAGAGCCGAAATTATCTTTTCATGGCTTTGTGGTGAGATGGCTCCCAATTTTAAGAGAAAATCAGGTTGGGTCTATCAGATATAAATGCTAACTGCAACAAAAACCTGGTATATATGGGCTGGGGCTCAGTGGTAGAGCTCTTGTCTAGCACATGTAAAGCACTGGGTTTGATCCTCAGCATCACATTAATAAAAATAAATTTATTGTGCCCATCTACAACTAAAAAATAAAAAACCTGGTATAGTTATTCAAATATCAGTCAAAGTAGATTTTAAAATCAGAAGCATTACTAAAGAAAAAGAGAACTTTCATAATGCTAAAATAAACCCCCATAAAGAGATTAGAATTTTAAATCTGTATGTTCCTTGGGCTGGGGATGTGGCTCAAGTGGTAGCGTGCTCGCCTGGCATGCGTGCGGCCCGGGTTCGATCCTCAGCACCACATACAAACAAAGATGTTGTGTCCGCCGAAAACTAAAAAATAAATATTAAAAATTCTTTCTCTCTCTCCCTCCCTCTCTCACTCTATCTTTAAAAAAAAAAAA
>NW_026000079.1:6363208-6380612 GCF_001458135.2 Marmota marmota marmota | reverse complement strand
AAAAAAAAAAAAAAAAAAAGATACCTATTTTGATAGTTATTGGAACAAGTAAGTAGAGTGAACCAGAAAAGATAACAGAAGATCTGAAGGACACAATTAGCAAAATTTTTTTTTCTTTTCTTTTCTTTTCCTTTTTTTTTTTTTTTTTGGTACTGGGAATCAAACCCAGGGGTGCTTAACCACTTGGATATAACCCCAGAACTTTTTATTTTTTATTTTGAGACAGGGTCTTGTTAAGTTGCTTAGGGTCTTGCAAATGACTGAGTCTGGCTTTGAACTCGCAATTCTCCTGACTCAGACCCCCATGTCCCTGGGATTATAGGCGTGCACCACCACTTGCAGCAACAGACTTGTCTTAATTGAGATACATAAAGTATATTCTCAACAACAAAGGAATACTTATTTATTGAAGGTACATGAAATATTTACCAAAATTGTCTACATGTGTGCTGGGTCACTAAGTATTAAAGTTATTCAGTGTATGTACTCTGACCACAGTGAGATTATCCTGGAGTACCAGTAACAAAATGATAACTAGAAAATCTCCCATTAAACTGATACACTGCTTAATAACCCATGGGTCAGAGAAGAAATCACAATGGCAATTAGAAAACATTTAAAAATTTTTTAAATTGCTAAAAACATAAAAGCATAAAAATTATACATTTATGGGTTACCATATGGTGTTTTGATATTTGAACATCTTGTGTTCATGCTTTTTTTTAATATTTATTTTTTAGTTTTCGGTGGACACAACATCTTTATTTTATTTTATGTGGTGCTGTGGATCGAACCCAGCTACCCACGCATGCCAGGCGAGCGAGCTACTGCTTGAGCCACATCCCCAGCCCTTGTATTCATGTTTAAATCAGAATAAATATATCTGTCTCCTCATTTGTCATTTCTTCATGATGAAAACATTACAAATCATTTATTTTAGCTTTTTGAAATATACATTATTGTTACAAAATATTTTGAACTGAACAAAAATAAAAATATAACATCAAAACGTGTGGAATACAACTGAAGCTGTGCTTAGAAAGAAATTTAGATTTTTCAATGCATTATATTAGAAAAGAAGAATGGCTGAAAAATCAATGGTCTAAGGTGCTAATTCAAGAAGCAAAGGAAAGAACTTAGAGGTTATATTTTTGGTTTTATTGGTTTACTTTGTTTGATGACAGTGCTGGAGGTTGAACCTCATGCATGCTAAGTAATCACTGTACCACTGAGCCACATCCCTAGTCTAAAGGATATGTTTTATATTTCTTTTTTCTTTTATTTATTTTTTAGTTTTGGGTGGATACAGTATCCTTTATTTTATATTTAGATGGTGCTGAGAATCAAACCCAGTGCCTCATGCATGCTAGGTGAACACTGAGCCACAACCCCAGCCCTATTGTATATTTCTTTTGGATTTAATAAAGGCTGTTGAACCTCTTTGGCAGTATTCTTTTTTGAAAAGAAATTGCAGCAAAAATTGATAGTGCTTTCTAGAAACCATATTAAATTGGCTTTCTTCTCTCAAAATGTTATTTTCCCTCCAAATAGAAACCTTCCAGTAGATATATAAACGGGAAGTGCCAAAGTGGACATATTTTAATGAATTACAAATAGATATTGTGCATCTTCCGTACCAGGCAAAGTACAAGTCACTGAAGCTCTTTCAAACACATTATTATTTCTTTTGATCTTTACAATGACCTATGAAGTGGTAGTGGTAGCAGGGATATCACTAGTCTATGAATGAGGAAACTGGAACTTGGAAAGGCAAGATCATTGAGGAAGGAAGTGATGGAAAGGTGGGCACTGTGACACAGACATTAGAAACAGGAACACATGAGCACAGCGTCCCATCCGGAGAGACCAACTTTCCTCTAAATAATTTCTCCTTTTCACATTTTACCAAACCTAGTAAGTAAATCAGCAAAACCAAAAGGCAGAGGAAGGTCCTTAAAGTGCTTTTAAGGCTATAGATGAATGACAACAACTTCATTTTATTTGTGAAATTTAAATGCTGGAACAGTAATACCTTTCTTTAACTCAGTGTATTTTAGGTCCTGTTGATACAATAGTTTCCAACTTGTAAAAATGTGTTCTAAAAGACATTGTAAGGAGGTTGTTTAGGACCAGAATACACTGGCCCGCAGAGGTATCAGAATGTTGCGATTAGTGTGTTAGACATGCTAATAAAAGCCTATCTAAGCACCATGTTCAGCCAGAGGGAGAAGGTGTGCTTCATGTGTATACAATGTGTCAAAATGCATTCTACTGTCATGTTTAACTAATCAAAACAAATTTTATTTATTTATTTATGTATGTATGTATGTATGTATGGATACTAGGGATTGAACTCGGGCACGCGACCACTGAGCCACATCCCCAGCTCTTTTTTTGTATTTTATTTAGAGACAGGGTCTCACTGAGTTGCTTAGCTCCTTGCTGTTGCTGAGGCTGGCTTTGAATTCCCAATTCTCCTGTCTCAACCTCCTGAGCAGTTGAGATTACAGGCATGCGCCACCACGTCCGGCTTAGAACAAATTTTTTAAAAATTAAAATAAAATTTAAAAACCTATCTAATCCATAATGCAGCTGGAAAACTACACTTATACAACGAAAAACAGTAGAAGAAATGCTACTCCAAGCATAATAGATTCAACTTCAATGTTTCCTCAGCTCCCTAGACTCCGTCTCAATTGACTGAATTTTGGATCTGAATTTCAATCTCATGGATACAACAGTGGTAGCAAACTCTTATAAATCTGACACTGGCTAGGCATTGTTCAAGTACTTTACATATATTAACTCATTTCATCATCACAAAAGTTCTGTGAGTTAGAGATTATCATTTTCCATATTTTACAATTTCCTTGTCCTAGCCCAAGAACACCCTGCTAGTTGAATGGAAAAGGCAGATTAAAAATCTAGGCAGTTTGGCATGAGAGTTCATGCTCTTAGTCACTATATTATGTTGTCTTTCACTAAAACACACCCGGCTTTTATCATTATCAATCTTTAATTCAATAGAGAGGATATGAAAAGTAACTGATTCCTGAGGCTGCTGGTGTGGCAGGCAAAAAGATACTTTTTCAGGGTGGGGATATGGGGGATTGAACCCAGGGACACTGTATTACTGAGTTACATCCCCCCATTTTTTTTTAATATTTATTTTTTAGTTTTTCGGTGGACCCAACATCTTTGTTTGTATGTGGAGCTGAGGATCGAACCCGGGCCGCATGCATGCCAGGCGAGCGCGCTACCGCTTGAGCCACATCTCCAGCCCACATCCCCCCGTTTAAAAAAAAAAAAAATTTGGTACCAGGAATTGAACCCAGGGGTGCGTAACCTCTGAGTCACATCCCCAGCCCTTTTTATATTTTATTTTGAGACAGGGTCTTGCTAAGTTACTCAGGGCCTCACTAGTTGCTGAGGCTGGCTTTGAATTTTTGCTCCTCCTACCTCAGTCTCCCCAGACACTGGATTATTGGTGTGTGCCACAGTGCCCGGCCCTAACTCTTTTTAATTTATTTTGAGACTAGATTTTACTAAATTGCCCAGGCTGTAGATGTCCACCAACAGATGAATGGATAAAGAAAAAGTGGCATATATTCACAATGGAGTTTTATTCATCAATAAAGAAAAATGAAATTATGTCACAGGAAAATGGATGGAACTTGAGACCATATGTTAAGGGAAATAGCCAAACTCAGAAGGTCAAGGGTCGTATGTTTTCTCTCATATGTGGAAAACTAGAGAGGAAAAAAGCAAAGAAAGATGGGGGGATGGGGATCTCATGAAAATCAAAGGGAGATCAATAGAGGAAAGAGAACAGGTGGTGGGAAGAAGGGAGGGTTAGGGTTAGCAGGTGGTGGGAAAAGATATTGGTCAGAATATATTATTATCATATTGTGTGCATGAATAAATATGTAACAACAAATCCCAGCATTATGTACAATTATAACACACCAATAAAAAATGTGGAAAGAAAAAAATAAAAATAATTTGCCTAGGCTGCCCTACACTTGCAATCCTCTTGCTTTAGGCTCCCCAGTTGCTGGGATTATGGACATGTGCCACTTCCCCCAGTGAGAAAACTTTCTTAAGCTAAAACCAAACCTGGTATAGAGGAGATACTAAAAATATTTCTTCATTGAATGCAAGCAATAAATTATGATGATGATGATGATGATGATGATGATGAAAAACTTAAGGATTCATTTTTGTAAGTTTACTATAGCTAGAGTGAAAAAATATTGTACAGAAAAATCCATATGGAAATTTCTACTAGATCTAGGGAGGTACTGGCTATCCCCTGATCAAATATCTCATGATCACTGTTCAAAACTGCAATGCCATTCAAGCTTTTGGATTTTTAATGTTTTTATTAATTCATTATAGTTATACATAATAGTGAGGTACAATTCAAGCCATTAATCTATCTCAAATAGTCCTCATTGCTCTTTTAAGTCTCCGAGAGCTTTTTAAAATTTTGTCCAGCTTTTCTACTTGCCCTCAATGTGCAGGCTGGTCTGAATTACCTAGTTTATTATATTCTAAGGGCAAATTTCTGAATGCCTATTTACTATTTTATCATCTTCTACCACTTGTAGAACAGTGCTATCCAATAGAAATATAGTGCAAGCCAATTTTAATTTCTTAGGTAGGCTATTTAAATGGTTAAAAAAAGGAAAAAAGCAAGTAAAAATTTTTATTTAATTCAATATAACTGAAATATTATCATTTGTACACAGAATCAATAAATTATCAGTGAGATTCTTTTTGTTCTGTCTTCAAAATCCTGTTGTACATTTTAAATTTATAACCTATCTCAATTTGGACTTTTTAAGTGCTCACTAGCTATTTGTATTTAATGGCTACTATATCAGACAAACAGGTCTAAATCTTCATCATTTCTCCCAAAATAGAAGTCTGACCAAAATATTTTCTGTCTTAAGAATTCTTCACTGAGCTGGGTGCAGTGGTGCATACCTGTAATCCTAGCACTTCTGGAGACTGAGGTAGGAGGATGGGGAGTTCAAAGCCAGCCTCAGCAACTTAGTGAGGCCCTAAGCAACTCAGTGAGACCCTCTTTCTAAATAAAATATAAAAAAGGGCTGGGGATGTAGTTCAGTGCCCCTGGGTTCAACCCCTGTACCAAAATAAAATAATAAATAAAATTAAAAATTAAAAAAAAAGAACTCTTCAATGATTCCACATTGCCAACTAATTTAAGAACAAATTCCTACCAGGTATGGATGTGCACACCTATAATCTCAGTACTTGGAAAGTGGAGACAGGGGGATTGCAAGTATGAGGTCAGCTTCAGTATTCAATTCAGCCTTCAATTCTGTTTATTGTGCAATCTCATCCTTCAAATCATAGACAAATTGTTTTCCTAAACACATTTTTATCCTGTCATTTTCTACAGATGCTTTCCGTTGCCTGCTGTATGAAAGTCCAGTGTTCTGCCTCTCTAGCTTTGTTCCCCACAATCCGGCCTTTCTTGAGCATTTTACTCAACTTAGAGACCCTATCTCAAAACAACAACAAAAAATAATTTTAAAAGGGCGTGAGGTGGGGGGGAATGCAGCTCAGTGACACAGCACCCCTAGGTTCAATGTACAGTACGAGAAAACAACAAAAAGTTCTTATTCTAGCATTCCAGATTCTTTAACAAAAAGCATCTTTAACAAAAAAGCATCACCCTGTATTTTATAGCCTCACTTCACTACCCTCACACATGAATTTTATACATAAAGCAACTGAACTTCTTCATGTTCCCAGATCATCTATTCTTATCACCCTCTACACGTTTTTTTTTAATACGTGTATTTTATTTACTTATTTTTACGTGATGCTGATGATGGAACCCAATGCTGCACACATGCTAGGCAAGCGCTCTACCACCAGCCCCAGCCCCAGCCTACCTTCTGCACTATTTACTTACCTTATTATAACAGTCCTAGCTAACATTTGTTGGATGACCAGTATATGCCAGTGAACATGCTATACTCTTCCTGCATTATTGTTCACAATAGTTGCACAACTCTATGAAGTAGGGACACTAATTATCTTCATTTTACAGAAGAGAAATTAAAGTTCTAAGAGATTATATAAATTGTCCAACAGGACAGAACTGATCTCTGACCTGGATTGAACCTATTTTAAAAGAGGTAGTTTCCCAACAGTGTCATGTTGCCTGCCCCCTCTGGAATTTCCTTCTTTCTTTTTTTTTTTAATTTTTTTTTTTTTTAGTTGTTGATTGACCTTTATTTACTTACTTATATGTGGTGCTGAGAATCGAACCCAGTGCCTCACGCGTGCTAGGCAAGCGCTCTACCACTGAGCTACGACCCCAGCCCATGGAATTTCCTTCTTTCATCTCTGTCTCTTGAAATCCTCCTCTCCTCCTTCATGGCCCATCTCAGAAAACACCTCTGAAAAAACCCTTCATCCCCTTCTGGATGTCACTCTTGAGCCTCTACAGTGCTTTGAGGCTTTCTTCTAGCAGACTCATAACTCTGAAAACAGAAAAATTATTGTCTTAATTTTCTGCCCCATACAATTATTTGTGTCTTTGACTTACATGGTATACATCCACTAGCTCTTTAAGAACCAGAGTTATGTATATCTTACTCACCTTTTTATCTTCTGCAGTATAAAATGAAATGATACTATAGGTACTCAATAAATATTTGCTGACTTATTTCAACAGCCTTCAATTCTGTTTATTGTGCAATCTCATCCTTCAAATCATAGACAAATTGTTTTCCTAAACACATTTTTATCCTGTCATTTTCTACAGATGCTTTCCGTTGCCTGCTGTATGAAAGTCCAGTGTTCTGCCTCTCTAGCTTTGTTCCCCACAATCCGGCCTTTCTTGAGCATTTTACTCAACTTAGAGCAGTTTTGGTTTTTGTTTTTCTAACTCTCACTCTCTCCTGTAATCACGCTGGTCTCATGGGCTTCCCACCTTTCCTCCTTTGGGAATGGCTTTTTCGATTCCTTGGCCTCTCTATCCTGAAAGATTCACTTCAAAAACAGCCTCTGCAGATGTGGCCCCTTCCCTGACCGCCCCACTCATCTTTCCTCCATCTATACTTTTGTGACCCTTACAAATCCTACTTTGATATTTTAACCATATTCTCTATTTGCATCACAAAAGACAATTTTATCTTACCAGCTAAGTTGAAAATACAGAATCCCATCTTTCTCATCTTCATATTGTTCTGTAGCTGAACACATGTTTCAGCAACAACTAAAAAATATTCCTTGGATTAATTTTCCTGATTATAATATTCTACATATTTTATCCTTCCTTCTGATTCATTACCATTTGACAGTGGCTTCTGAAGCTCTTAACCTTAGGTTTCCCAGCTTCTTTTAATCTCCTCCTGGTATATTAAAGTTTGTTAAAAAAAAAAAAATACAGGGGCCAGGAATGGGGCTCAGCAGTGGAGTGATCACCTAGCACGTGCGAGGCACTGGGTTCCATCCTCAGTACCACATATAAATAAGTAAATAAAATAAATATATAAAAAATACAGTATTTGAATATATTTCAGGAACATGCAATAGATAATCTATCCCTGTTTCCACTTAAAGTATTTTATAAACTGAAAAGCCATCCTATGTGGGTGCAGTGGTGCACACCTATGATCTCCTTAATCAGGGGGTTGAAACAGGAAACTACAAGTTTGAGGCCAGTCTGGGCAATTTAGACTCTGTTTCAAAATAAAAAGGGCTGGGGATGTAGCTCAATGGTGCAGTGCCCCTGGGTTTTATCCCCAGTACAGTAAACAAACAAACAAACAAAAACATCTGGTAATATTTTAAAGCTGTAAATCAGATTTTTACACAGTAAACTCCCCCCAAATGGAGCACATTTACTATTCAAAACTTAATCAGGTTAAAAGCAAAAAACAAAGCAAGTCTCAACAGCACAATACTAAATCTTATCTAGAACACTGGCACCCTTACATCAAAAATGAGGAAACATGATTTGTTTTTCCTTTTTGATTAGTTTTTCCTTTACTGTACTATCTCTCACTGTTGGTTTTCATTGTTATTTTTCATTTCCTCTTCATGTAATGTTTTGCCAAGGATTTTTTTCTAGCTGCAAATTCTTTTGTTTATCGGGAAGGTTTTTATTTCATCTTCAAACCTGAAGTTTAATTTTGCTGGATACAAGATTCTGGGTTGGAAACCATTATCTTTCAGCGTTTGAAATATGTTGTTCCAGGATCTTCTAGCTTTCAGAGTCTGTATTGAAAGATCAGCTGTTAACCTAGTTGGTTTACCCCTAAATGTAATCTGCTTCCTTTCTCTTGTGGCTTTTAAAATTCTCTCCTTGTTCTGTATGTTGGGCATTTTCATTATAATGTGTCTTGGTGTGGATCTCTTGTGATTTTGCACATTCGGCGTCCTGTAGGGTTCTAGGATTTGGATTTCCATTTCATTCTTCATGCCTAGAAAGTTTTCTAACATTATTTCATTAACAAATGGGATGGATTCAAACTAAAAAGTTTCTTCTCAGCAAAAGAAATAATCTGTGAGGTGAATAGAGAGCCTACATTCTGGGTACAAATTTTTACCCCTCACACATCAGATAGAGCTCTAATCTCTAGAGTATATAAAGTGCTCAACAAGATAAGCACAAAAAAAATAATAATCCAATCAGAATATAATATATATAATAATCCTTCTCAGAAGCGGATATACAATCAATCAACAAATATACGAAATAATGCTCATCATCTCTAGCAATCAGAGAAATGCAAATCAAAACTACTCTAAGATACCATCTTACCCCAGTAAGAATAGCAGCCATTATGAAGACAAACAACAAGTGTTGGTGAGGATGCAGGACAAAAGGTACACTCATACACTGCTGGTGGGACTGCAAATTAGGGCAGCCAATATGGAAAGCAGTATGGAGATTCCTTAGAAAGCTGGGAATGGAACCACCATTTGACCCAGCTATTCCTCTTTTCAGACTATAGCCAAAGGACCTAAAAACAGCATACTACAGGGATACAGCCACATCAATGTTTATAGCAGCACAATTCACAGTAGCTAAACTGTGGAGCCAACCTAGATGTCCTTCAGTGGATGAATGGATTAAAAAAAATATGGCATTTATACACAATGGAATATTACTCGGCACTAAAAAATAATAAGATCATGGCATTTGCAGGGAAATGGATGGCATTAGAACAGATTATGCTAAGTGAAGTTAGCCAATCCCAAAAAAACAAATGCCGAATGTCTTCTCTGATATAAGGGGGGTGACTCAAAATGGGGTTGGGAGGGAGTGCAAGGGAGGAAGATTACCTCTAGATAGGGAATAGGGGTGGGAGGGAAAGGGAGAGAGAAGGGGAATAGCATGGATAATGAAAGGAGACCCTCATCACTATACAAACTTCATGTATGAAGATGTGAATTTGGGGTCAACATACCTTATATACAAACAGAGATTTGATAAATTGTGGGATAAGGGTGTATTAAGAATTGCAATGCAAACAATTATGAATGTAATGCACTCCTCTAATGTGATGTATGTAAGAAATAATAAATAAATAAGTTTTTTAAAAATGAGGAAACGATTCCTGAATGACGTGGGAGAACGGAAATGAAAGCAGAATAAGGAAGCTTTGTGCCTATTACAGTTGTGTCTTTTCTTAGACTAATGTAACTGTCTTTTAGCTTCATGCACCCTGAAAATCAGCTGCTTCAAGTTTCTGAGTAACTATCTTACTTAAACTTAAAAGAAAATGACTCTGAATTTTAGATTTGATTACTGATGCTAGTTTCAATCTTTATTAATCTACACAAGTGTGCTGGGAACTTAACAGCTTACTTAGTAAATTACTAACTTTTCTCCCAAGAAATACACAAAGGTGAGGTGAAGACAATAGACTGAGGAGAAAAGGGGACTGGGGATACTTTTAACATAAAGTTAAAATACTTTTAACATGAAGTTAACTGAGTTGGGGGGAGCCTTCTCAATAAACTTTTTAAAAAATATATATTTATTTTAGTTGAAAATAAACCTTTATTTTATCTATATGTGGTGCTGAGACTTGAACCCATGGTCTCACACATGCTAGGCAAGAGCTCTACCACTGAGCCACAACCTCAGCCCCTCAGTAAACTTTTGTTGATTTTTTCCCCCCAAAGGAATTAAAAGTTTATTTCAGTTCACAGTTTCAAAGGTTCAGTCCATGGTTAGCCAACACTGTAGCTTCGAGTCTGAAGTGAGGCAGAACATCATGGCCAAAGGGTATGGTGGAAGAAAGCAGCTTGGGACACCACAGCCAGGATGCAGAGAGAAAGAGTCTTTTGTATTCCTAGGTTCCCAACGTGTCTCACTGATACAGTTGAGTAGTTCATAGAAAGCGCATTTCCCGGTCTGCGCCCATCTCTGGCATAGCCCTAGAGAAGAGATAGGTTCTTTGTCTTAGAAGGACCTAGGAACCATGGTGAATGGTAAAGAAGATTCCCCACAGAGGGTAAATGTGGAGGTTCCTGGCTAGTCGAAGAACTTACTCTGTTTCCAGGGAGGGATTCTTCCATATTCTTGCCCAGCAGGATAGAATATGTGATATGAAACAAGAATAATCATGTGCTCTTTTCCATCCATTCTCCCTTGTTTAGAATCACAGTTTTCAGGACTGGGGTTGTGGCTTAGCGCACTTGCCTGGCACATATGAGGCTCTGGATTCCAGCTTCAGCACCACATAAAAATAAAGGCATTGTGCCCAACTACAATCTGGACTATAAGAGAAGATAAGAATAACAACCAAACAACAATTAAGCAATATTTAATTCAGAATCATATAGCTGGATTAAAAAAAAGCTTTGAATAGTTACTAGACTTTCTCTTATTTTGCAAATGTGATAAAAACACATAAAATTTACCATTAACCATTTTTCAGTGTAAAATTCGGTGGTACCAGGCACACTCACAATGTTGTTTAAAATTTTGAGTAGTATTGTTTCCAGAATATTGTGTAAGCCTATTTTTAGAGTAACTTTATCTTCACAGCAAAATTGTATAGAATTCCAGTATATTCCTTGCAGCACACATCCAACACTCTCCTATGTCATAACCTTTTTTTTTTTTTTTTTATCATCCCCAATAGAAACAAACTCTACCCATTAAGTGATAACTCCCCAATCCCACCCCTTCTCAGTCCCCGGTGTCCTCTGTTCTACTCCCTGTCTCTATGAATTTGCTGATATTAAATGCCTCATGTGGGTGTAACCACATATTTGTCTTTTTGTATCTGGCTTATTTCACTTATGTTTTCAAAATTTATCCATGTGATGGGATGTATCAGAATTTTTTTTTACAGAAAAATAAAGAAATGTTTATCCATGCATCTGTTGATTGACATTGGATTTTTTTCCACTTTTTGGTTATTATATAAAATTCTAAAAACACTTTTATTTAAGAATCTGCCTGGATTCTTACTTTTGATTTTTTTGGATTTATATCTACGAGTGCAATTTCTGGATCATATGGTAATTCTATGTATAACTTTTTGAGGAACCAACAAACTTTTCCAAAGCAGCTTCATCATTTTACATTCCCACTTGGCAGGGTTCAGGAATTCCAAATTTTCTCTATATCCTCACCAGTACATTTTATATTCTGTTTTTTACTTCATTTTTGTAATCCTAATTGGTATGAAGTGGTACCTCACTGTAGTTTTTTGTTTGGTACTGGGGATTAAACCCTGGGGTGCTTAATCACTGAGCCACATCCCCAGCCATATATATAATATAAATTATATATACATAATAATATATATTGTTATATATATAGTATTGCCTAGCATGCACTCAGGGCCTTGTGCATGCTAGGCAAGCATTCTGCCAACTGAACTATATCCCCAGCCCCTACTTAAGGTTTTTTTTTTTTTAACCATTTTGAATTAATTTTTAATGTATGGAGTTAGGTATATTATAAATAATATATATTGTTACTATTATTAAAGATAAGATCTCACTGAGTTGCTAAGTACCTTGCTAAGTTGCTAAGACTGGCTTTGAACTCATGCTCCTCCTGACTCAGCCTCCCGAGCCATGCTAGGCAAGCTCTCTGCTACTGAGTTCCCCAGCTCCTACCTTTAGTGGGTATTCTTTATTGGGGGTGGGAGGTACTTGGGATTGAACCCAGGGGCACTTTACCACTGATCTACATCCTCAGCTCTTTTAATTTTTTTTTTTTTTTTGAGACAACTCACTAAGTTGCCAAGACTGGCCTCAAACTTGTGATCCTCCTGTCTCAGCCTCCCAAGTCATTGAGATCACAGACATGTGTCACTGTACCTAGACCCTACTTTTTTTTTTCTGGTGGTGCTGGGGATTGAACTCAGGGCCTTGTGCATGCTAGGCAAGCACTCTGCCAACTGAACTACATCCCAGCCCCTACTTAAGGTTTTTTTTTTTTTTTTTCCTTTTAACCATTTTGAATTAATTTCTATGTATGGGGTTAGGTAGTGTTCCAACCTCATTCCTTTGCATATGATCATTCAGTTGTTCCAATATGCATTATTGAGAAGACTATTCTTTCCCCCATTGAATTGTCTTGTCACCCTATATCTACTGAACATAAATGTAAGGGTTTATTTCAATACTCTTTATTCTGTTCCACTGATGTATATGCCTATTCTTATGCCACTCTGTTGAAGGTACTGTTGGTCTGTATTAAGTGAAGTATGAGTCATCCAGTTTTGTTCTTTTTCAAGATTGTTTTGACTATTCTGGATCCCTTGAATATCCATATGAATTTTAGAGCCAGCTTGTCAATTTCTACAAAGAAACCAGCTAGGATTTTGAGAAGTATTTTGTTAAATCTGTAGATCAAGTTTACCATCTTAATAGTGTCTTCCAATCCATGAATATGGGGTTTCTTTCGATTTATTTAGGTTTTAGGGGTTTTTTTTAACAACATTTTATAGTTTTTAGAATGTACAGTTTTTATTTTTTTTTTGGTTAAATTTGTTCCTAACTATGTTTGTTATTGTTTTTTTGATGCTATTGTAAATGAAGTTGGTTTCTTCTTAATTTCTTTTTGGTTGTTACTACTATACAGAAATAATTGATTTTTTATATGTTGATCTGCAAATATGTTGGACTCATTCTGTTAGTTCTAATAGTTTTTCAATTAATTCCTTAGACTTTTCTATAAATTTTTTCATACATAAAAGCACAGCACCTTTATCCAACCAAATCTATACTTAGAGAGCATCTCAGGAAACCAAGCTTTAAGGGTATTAAAACCCAGAAGTGAAGGACTAGGTTTCTGGAGCCCTTGACAAATTGAGCTTATAGTTACTATGAAGCCTTATAGTTACTATGAAGTAAGGAATTTCAATTTCCAGTTGGGAGCACATATAGACACACATATATAATCCTAGTGACTCAGGAGGCTGAAGCAGGTTTGAGGCTAGCCTCAGCAACTTAATGAGACCCTGTCTGAAAATAAAAAGGAAGGACTAAGACTGTCGCTCAGTGGTAAAGTGTCCCTGAATTCAATCCCCAGTACTGGAAAAAAAAAATTTAAAAAGAAATTTCAATTCCCTCCTTTATTGACAGCAAAAGTTTAGGGTACCGAATCTCAGAAAGACTCAAGACATTTTTCAAGACTCAGGTATGGGTTTCACTTAATCTGGTTGTCCCACAGGTAGTATTAAATATTGAGATCTCCTCAGGTCCATTTTTTTTTTAATATTTATTTTTTAGAAGTAGTTGGACACAATAACTTTATTTTATTTATTTATTTTTATGTGGTGCTGAGGAGCAAACCCAGGGCCTCGCACATGCTAGTCGAGCATTCTACCACTGAGCCACAATCTCAGCTCTCCTCAGATCCATTTAGTCCCAGAAATTTAGTACAGTTCTTGGTGTGGAGTAACTACTCAATAAATGCTGGCTAAAGGAATGAACAAATAAATGAATTGGAATGAATTATGTGATAGTTTTTCCAATCAGACTGTGAATACATATTTTGGGAACATACTTTGGTCATATTTTTGTCTCTAGCACCTAGTACAATACCCATCACAAAATGAATGTGTTCTAAATGCTGTTTATTAAATTGTAGGCAAGAGATAAATACTTTATTCCAAAAATACAAGGAAGGAAAAAGAAAACATACTTTTTATATCATGTAAACTTATACCAAAGACTTGTGAATTGGAGTGGAAAACACAGAAATTTCTACCTTGAGGATATAAAAGAACTTGGGAACTGAGAAGTCAGATCACCTTAGTCCCCTATGGTGGTTAAAGCTAACTAGTCCCAGTGAATGAGAATCTAGCCTACCCAAAGATCACCAGCCTCTATCAGTACAGCATCAGCTCTAGACAACACAGTCAAGGCAGGCTGTGATCACATCTCACCTATGTACATTCCTCCAAGGAAATTCCTCCTGTGGCCCAAATAAAATGGCCTTGCATATAGAGAAAGAAAGTAGTAGGGTTGTCACTGAGTAGAATAATTAAACAGACAATCTCAGGGTCACCACATCTGCTTCAAGCGGTCCACCTACTCCCTTCCAAAATACATCATTATATTGCACCATCATAGAAGGAATGGAAGAAAAGGATGAGACTGTATGGTGGGAATCACATCTTGGGGAAGCTGGCCAGGTTGGCAATACCACAGGCGTTGTTCTTATTCCGAGCCATGAGAATGTAGCCTTTGTTTCCCCAGTTCTCTCCCCAGCTGTAAGATCAATCAAGAAAAATACTTATTACCATCAGTTTATTTATTCTTTAAGACACTTACTATATTGTGCTAGGTACTTGAAAACGTACAAAAATAAAAATGAGTAAGATGGTTTTTACCTTTAAAGATAAGTTTAAAGTAAGAAGTGGAGCGATAATGTTATCCATCCCAAAGGTAGACTAGATTACTTATGATCAAGAGGATGTAGAGAGTTTGATGTACGAAGTGGCATTTGAGACTGTGCTGAAAAGCTGGGTAGAATTTGGACCTGTGGGAATGGGTTGCCAGTGGAGGTGTGAAATTAACAATAGAGACAAGAAATGTGTTAGGATCAAGTGACTGAAAAACAAAGTGCCTGACAGAGTGTAGTGGGAGATAGGTCTGGAAAGGTAGTTGGAAATCAGGTTGAATTATCAACTGAAAGTTGAGTTAGATTTACTGAGACAAGAAAGACTGAGGCCAGTGATCTTGAACTGGGAGTAAATTCCAAAGATAAGATGGATGAAACTACAAGAGCAGACGAGATTACTGAGGAAAGGAGCTGGTTATTTGTGCTGCTTTATGTCATGGTTAGTTAAGTCAGTCTTTCTTTTTCAGTTGTGAGTAAATGTCACTGAAAGCAGACATTTACTCATTTGTACATGGGACTAAGTATCTTGCATATGGAGCAGGTAATCAACATATATTTTAGCACTACTGTCTCAATGTTAGCTTCAGAATTAAGAATCTCTGAGAAGGTAGAACTAAAGAACCTGAGATAATTTTCTATTGATTTGAGAGAAATAAAAAAATATCCAGAAGCTGGAGATTAGCTTGAGTATCATAAGGGTGATTTAATGATAGTGTCCCCATCATTACCTGTTTTTAATTATCCAGTGCTTCTTTCCCTTCTGGATCCCGTATCCCACTGCCAAAACTGCATGGTTCAGATTATCACTATTGCAGCTTTCATCATAATACACACCTAGGAAACAAACTGCCAAAATGAGACTCTGCAATCCAAGAGCTGCCCAGTTGGGTCTCATTCTAGGAGATTCTAGGATTCTGTCCCAATTAAGAAGGTTTACAACAGAGATGGCTTTACATTGTGACAGCTGTCGGTTTTTCTCTAGTAGACTGAGTCTGGATATGAAAACTTAAGTATTGAAAATGCTCAGGATCCTTTAAGAAGTCACCAAGCCCATCATAAAAGAGTGTTCTATAGGCGCTGCTTCTTACCTTTGCTGTAAAATTGGAAGGAGGTCAGGCTTGCATCAATGGCCACAGAAATAGGTCCCACTCGGGCCACTGCTCTCTTCAGAGCTTTCTCATTCCCTGCAGGGATCTCTCTGTACCCTTTGCATTTAGCTGCCTTGCCTGTTGGGTTGTACATACAGTTTTCCTCCTGGAAAGAAACAGTTTGTAATAGGACTAGGACCAAGCATTAGGGAATGAGTTGGGGAGTGAGAAACTTAACCAGTGTTCTGAGTAATGTCAATGAACTAAGAAGGGAAGCAGACTAGAATCTCTAGGTCTGTTCCTCTTTACCATTTTAGAAAGCTATGAAAACTGGATTGCTACCTTCTGCCACTCATAAACATCAACTCTAGGGAGTTAAAGACATAAGGAAAAACTATAGAACTTAAGAAAGAGAGACTGTTTTTATTATACCAGGGTATGAAAAGATTTCTGAAATAAGATAATGATGATAATTTGGAGATATGGGAATTGAACCCAGTGCCACTCTAGCACTGAGCTACATCCCCAGTTCTTTTGAGTTTGAGGCAGGGTCTCACTATGTTGCCCTGGCTGGCCTTGAACTTGAGATCCTCCTGCTTAGTCTCTTGAGTATCTGGAATTACAGGTGTGCACCTACCATGCCCAGCTCGAAATAAGATTTATTTTTTATAAAGCACAAATCATCTTTTGGCTGTGTAGTATGTGTGAGCCTCAGAGTACAGGAGGTACCAGATGCTCTGTGGGGAAAAGGCCAAGGCCAAAGCTCAGTTAGAAGGAGGACTTGGGACCTCTGAATCTGTATCAGGGAACCTAGTGTGAAGCAGAATTTTGGCTGGACCTTTGTGCAAATATTTAAAAAGTATATAACACAGTACTAAAATAGATTAATAGCAGCAATTTAGTTTATGATCTCCCAACACCATATTTTGCAAATCTAATTAGGAATGTTTTTTTAATATATATATTTTTTTAGTTGTCAATGGGCCTTTATTTTTATTTATTTATTTATTTGTATGCAGTGCTGAGACTCAAACCCAGTGTCTCACACATGCTAGGCAAGTGCTCTAACACTGAGTGACAACCCCAGCCCAGCAATATGTTTTATTGTTAAGCCACAATTATGGAGTCTAATGGCAACATATCTTCCTACAAACTATTCCTTCAAAATATTAAGTTATATCTATAAAAAGAATGTATTGTCTAAATATTAAAGTAATGGGAGCATTTGATATGATATTCTAAGATTACTGTGGTCTACTGCATTAATGATTTATTGAGAGCCCTTTGTTCTCTCCCATGTGATCCAAATCCATGATGCTTCCTGGTGTCAAAATTGCACATATTAGGCTAGGAATGTAACTCTAATAGAGAGTTTGCCTAGCATTCATGAGGCCTTCGGCTCAATCCCCAGCATCACCAAAAAAAAAAAAAAAAAAAAAAAATTCAA
>NW_026000079.1:6346668-6363199 GCF_001458135.2 Marmota marmota marmota | reverse complement strand
CACCAAAAAAAAAAAAAAAACAACAAACAAACAAAAAAAAAAAACCACAGATTTATATATAAGTAAAACAGAATATTTTGACACGGACTCCAAAAGACATCAGGTGATGATGCACTAAAGTCAGAAAAATCTGCAATGTGACTGGAATAGCTTTGTTACTGTCCTTTAAAATATTCCTCTCTGGGCCTCTCTCTCATATAGAGAGATGGCCTTTATTTGTCAGCTCTGATAAATTAACTCTCGTGTGTATCTCTGCTTGGTCTCCATCTTTCATTTCTCGCTTACCCAGCTCCCATTCCTTGGCTTTTCCTTCACATGGGATTTCTTTTTCATTTTTTAAATTTTTTTTAGTTGCCAATGGACCTTTATTTTATTTACTTATATGCAGTGCTGAGAACTGAACCCAGTGCCTCACACATGCTAGGCAAGTACTCTACCAACTGAGCTTTCCCTCTTTGTTTTTAAAGGCATTAGACAGGTTTATTTAGGAAAATAGATACACATGAAACAGTGGTCTACTTCATGTTTGATATACAGCCCTTGCTGCTCTGCCACTGCAACTTTTAAAAAAATGGACATATTTCTTTCTCTTCCTCCCTCCCTGCTCTTCTCTAATCTCTCCCCACTTGTCCCTTAGGGAAATAGGATTACCTTCCTTCCCCATTTTAGGCATGAGTTATCTGTCCCTGATAACTCACCAAAGGAACAAAGAAATTCAGACTTTAGGGATGGTACCAGAAGATCTCAGAAATGACCTTCTCCCAAATTATCAAGTGAATTAGAACTCTGACGGAGAACGTGGGGGGAAGCCTCTGAATCACTTCTTTGGAACCCCTGCTTCTCGTGGTGGGCAAAATCACAGCCTTTGGGACAGGAGCTCCCTGTGTTTCTCCTTTGCCGGCAAAGCAATAAATCTTCGTTTTTCTTTTTCTCAGAAAAAAAAAAAAAATTCTTATATGGCTGCTACCCATCAGATCACTTCTTTAATTTTTTTTTAATCTCCCCTCCATTCATTCACAAGCTCATTTGAGAAGAAAAATTACTTTGGGTTTGGACAATAACTGCTTTTAGAAACTGTAAAGTCCAAGCAAAAGTCAGACTATGAAAAAATGGAATTTGTGTCTTCACACAAATTGTCTGGTTAAGTCTTCATTTTAACTGATAAAAAGGCCAACTTTATTCCACATTGCTGTAAAATGATGAAGAAATTATTTGAGGGTGAAGGAAAACAGAAATTAAAAGTCAAATTTTCCTTTCATTCCAAAATAGAGTTTAAAGTATTTTATAATTTTCATTTAAATTATTTAGAGTATCCAAGCCATTCATTAAACCATTTCTTAACAAACAGATTAATATAATGTAAATGATGCAAGTTTTCAGTGGATGAACTATTAGTTCTGGTAGTATTTATTTGTTTCTAATATTGTGACATATAACTTTAAATTAGCTGTGAATTATAAAGATGCAGAAAATCATAAAAACAAATTTGTTTTCTGCATATACCATTGGAATTTCTTTCCTTTCTTCTTTCCTCCTTCCTTCACTTCTTTCTCTTTTTTTAATAGCATATGAGAACAAAAAGTTAAGACCACGCTCAGGTTATCTCACTAAATGATGATGTAGTCAGAATTAAAAAGCTAATCTATTATGGTAACTTTAGTATGCTTTGCCTTCGTTCAAGTTCATATATGGACTTGGATGGGAACTATCAGTTCTGGAAATTATATATGGATTAAAGACTTTTTATTTTATTATTATCATTATTTATTTATTTGGCACACTAGGGATTGAACCTAAGACCTCATACATGCTAGGCAAGTATGCTAATGCTGAGGTACATCCCCAGCCCTTTTGGAAATTTTATTTTGAGACAGAGTCTCACTAAGTTGCCCAGGCTGACCTCAAACTTGAAATCCTCCTGCCTCCACCTCCCAGAGAGTAGAATTACAGGTGTGCACCACTGTGCCCTGCTCAGACTTTCTTTTCCAGGTACACTTCCATTTCTTTGCCTTCTATGTCTGACAACTGAAAAATCATAACATAGAATGATTATGGAATAAAATCAACAAAATAAAGCACTGTTTTGATGTGGCCATTTTCATGAGGATATATCAAAGTAGGTTGTTGAAGATCCATGAAAATGGGTTTCTATAGTCATTCATATTAAATGAGCACTTTATTGCAGTAAATATTTCAAATGACAACATATGAATAAAAAAACTTGGTGCATTAGGTTTTTTAAAGACATAAATTGCAAAGAAATAATTAATAATTTTACTACATAAAAAATTAACTTTCCTAGATTGAAAGACATCATAAAAAGAATAAAAAGACAAACCTTGACTTACAACACATACAGAATTAGTATCTAAATATCTTTTTGAAGTTCATAAAAATCAGTAACAGCTGGGCATAGTGATGTACATCTGTAATCCCAGTGGCTCAGCAGGCTGAGGCAGGAGGATCATGAGGTCAAAGCCAGCCTCAGCAACTTAGTGAGGCCCTAGGCAACTCAGTGAGACCTTGTTTCTAAACAAATACAAAAAAGGGCTGGAGATGTGGCTCAGTGGGTATTATTTAGTATTGGGTTTAAGCCCCAATACCAAATAATAATAATAATAATAATAATTTTTAAAAAAAGTAAATTAAAAATTTAAAAAATCAGTAGCAAAGATAAAACACAATCCAATTTAAATACTTTCTTTTGACAGTATACATTTTTCAAATACTTTGATAAATAATTTGATATTATGAGCTGGTCTTGGTGGTATGTGACTGTAATCCCAGGCAGGAGAATTGTAAATTCAACACCACCCTCAGCAATTTAGCAAGATCCTGTCTCAAAATAAAAAATAAAAAGGGCTGAATGTGTAGTTCAGTGATAAAGCACCTCTGGGCTCAATATTTAGTACTGGGAAAAGAACTGACATTATGTAATAAAGTTAAATATATACACACCCTGAGGCCCAGACAATTCTGTTCCAAAGTACTTTATCCAGTACAAAATTCTTATAAATGTGCATGGAAGACTTATCTAGGAAAGTTTACATCAGATAAAAGACCTGGCTGATAAAGCTTGTCTTTACTACATTCTAGTGGTATGAATTTGAGTAGGTTCATCTCCTTAAATATTAAATTCCTCACCTTTAAAGTGAGAACAAGTCTATCTTACAGAGCTCTTATGCAGATCAAAAGAAAATGTACTAGGGATACAGCTTAACACATAATAGTTATCATTTTCTTTTTTTTCTTTTTTTTTTTTTTTAGAGAGAGAGAGATAGAGAGAGAGAGAGAGAGAGAGAGAGAGTTTTTTTTTAATATTTATTTTTTAGTTTTTGGCAGACACAACATCTTTGTTGGTATGTGGTGCTGAGGATCGAACCCGGGCTGCACGCATGCCAGGCGAGCGCGCTACCACTTGAGCCACATCCCCAGCCCATAGTTATCATTTTCATTGTTCAAACTTGCTATCTTTTCTGTAAAGTCTCCATGGCAAAAGCCCTTATTATGTTATCTATCAGCCCAATGAATATTTAAAAAACCCTCAGATTGCCTTCTTTTTAGGCAAGAAAGATCTCCTTCCTATTACTAAAGAATCATGTAGGAGGAAATGAGCTAATTCTTTATCTCTAAAATAAATATAATGCAACTTGATTTGTTGTCTCATTTTATATGTTAGCATGTTAACTTACATAATTTTCTTAAAACCCCACTAAGATCATATAAACTAAAGCCACATGATCATAAAAATAGCATGGTGGGTTTCTGAGTTTATTTGTAGGAATGCAGATTTTATCAGAGGGTTACAGAGACCTGCTTAGAGTTCTATGGAATAATATCCTCTTTTTATAGCTATGGTATCTTAAGCTCCCAAAGTTCTCCCATCTTGTAGGAATCTTCTTGGCCTTCTGTGGGAAATCATCCCTTTAACTCATTTAGTTGCAATCTTTCAATTCTGTGAATATTTCAACAAAATTGACACAGGTGCATTAAAATAGGTTAGAAATAATAATCTAGAGTTTCTATATTATTATATTAACATTATAATATAGGCACTATATTATAATACAATTATATTATACTTAAATTATTATATAATCAAAATATACTATTATATATTTTATGCTATATTTAAGTTTTTTTTAGGTATTCCACACTGGGGCCAAAGCGACAAAAGAGGTTAAGAAAGCAGAATAGTACAAAAGAAAACAAGATTTTTCGAGTTGTTTCCAATTAAAAAAAAATAATAATAATAATGTTAGGGAAAAAGGAACCCTTACAGAGCTGTATAACTGTACCAAGCAGTCTCACCTGTCCCACATATGGGTAGGCATCTTCAGAGTCAATACCGTGGTTCTTCTGCACGTATTGGAAGGCATTGGTCATGTAGCCCCCTCCACAGCCATCATTCTCAGACACACAATCCACCAGATTCTGGGGACTCAGATTTAAGAGTCTGCCAGTTTTCTTCTTGAGTTGACCCTCCAGGGCACCCACAGAGCTAAAAGCCCAACAGGAACCACACTGACCCTGAGAGGCATATAGAGCAACTTATGAGTCATTCCTGGTCACACATTCTATATCTTGTATCTACCTGCCTGATGAAATTTCATGCATTTCATAAGTTCTGACACAAACATTGCCATTGTTGTGAGGTCTATCTATTCTCCTTCATTTAACATTTGTTGCATTATTCTATTGCTATTGATGCTATGATAACAGTTATTATGATTAGCTGCCATAGAACAGAGAAAATAGCATACTGGCTTTGGAGGTAGGTCTCCTGGGTTCTAACCCTAGCTTTGCACCCACTAATTATGTGACCTTGGGTAAATTACTAAATCTATATGTGCTTCAGTTTCATCTGGAAAATATGCATAATAGCATACTTAATGGAAATGTTTTGGGATTAATAGATTTAAGTCATATAATAATTTATAAGTTTCTTACTCATAGTAATCTCTCAAAAAATGCTAGTTATTATTAGTATTTGTTCTGCTAGGTTGCAGTTTTTCTTCTTTCCTGCTCTTTCTAAAATGGAGAATTTCTTGAGGACACAGCTTGTGTCTTAGCCATCTCGAATCTATTGCCCAGCACTGTGATGGGATCCAAGGGGGTGGTATATGTAAATGAGTGTTAAGTCAAGTGTTCATCTTATTGATAACAATCCTCTGTTAAGGTTATGGGAAAGCTGACATTTTCATGCTAGTAAGAATATAAAATTGTAAAAACATTTTTGGAAAGGATTCCAAAAACTGTGACCTAGCAATTACAATTTTAGGATTTATTTTGTATAACTATTTCTAACATGTGCACAAAAATACATGCATGAGAATGTTTATTGCAATACTATTTATAATAAGCCCCAGAAGCAACCTAAATATTCAAAAATAGGTGATGAGTTAAATAACAGGCTACATTCTCTTAGTATGAGATATACCTTAATTCTTTGTCCCCTCTTCATCGTGTCCTCCTATCTTGACAACAAAGCAGGAGAAAAAGGAACAGATCATGCCAGATTACTTACACATACCCCAAAAGAAGAGTACCTGATTTTTCACAGGAGTGACATAACCTTTCTTTCGATAGTCAATGGAGTCTGGGGCTCTGCCTTCCCAGTCTGGGATGTAAAGGGTGTCATTACTTTGAGAATGAAATGGGGGTACTTTGAGTCCAGTCATCTTCTGAACCACTTCTTCACTGGTCTGAGACAAAGAAGAAAGAAGCCAAGCTTTAGCAGGGAACTAAGGCAAAAATGGCAGGTAGGCCAAGAGCTGAGACTCAACTCACCATATCCCCCAAGTGGTTCATGGCCAATTCATATGTATGGACACCAAGAGAGGCCTCAAGATTATGGATGGAAATATACTTTAGGTTTTTTTCCCAAATTAAACGCCGAGAGATTTCATCCACCTAAACAGAGCATAGTCAGTACTTGCATAGACTGTATGCAAATTTATATAGGTGATATTGTGAAGAAAAGATGCAACTTACAATCACAAGGGGTTTACAATGTACTTGGGGAACTAACTATGAATTATTAAGAGCATGCAAACAGTAAGATGGGAGCAAATCAAACAATACAATGTAAAGCTATGGAGAAATCTATAGAAATATTACTCAGATTAATAGCATTAAATCTGACAAGTCTTCCCAAAAGACAAATATAAGACAGTCACACTACTTTTCTTTTCTTGTGGTACAGAGAATTGAAGCCAGGCAGTTATAAAGCTAGGAAGGATAGGTCTTGATAGATTGTGAGTTGAGGCACCAAAATGAGAATCACATGTTAAGAGTTAGGGGTCAGGTTTGCTTGGTTGGAGTAAAGTACAGTATTTGGATTGAAGAAGTGAGTCTGGAAGCTAAGACAGGAAATCTCAGGTTCCAGCTCTCCTGCCATGCTCCCTTTGGGTTCCCAGGCACCTTGCCATTATACTGTTTCCTGTAGGTCTTCTTCCATAGCTCCCATTGGGTGTCCAGTATCTCCTCAGGATACAGAGCAAAGCTCACCATGGGTAACAGCAGAAGCTTGAGCCCCCACATCCTGGGGAAGGGAATAATTAGGGGAGACACTTCCATTTGGCGTAAGTTCACAGCCTGGCTTGGAGTGTGGAAAATAGCTAGAGCCATATTTCCACCAGGTGGCTTAACCTTCTAGAAGTCATAGATGACTCCTTTGAGGCGCTAATCATTTCTCTCACCAGAAAAATGCATGCACACACAACAATCCTAGGGGATTCATGAACCCAAAGATAGAACCCCTTCCTTGGAACCATGTGGCACAGGGAAACTTGGCTCTATAAGGGAGGTCAGCAAGGAACTGAGAGTGATCTTTATATAATAGAACAATGACAAGAAGAGGCTAGGTTTCCATCAGGTGCTGGTACGTAAGTTCTAAGTATTCTGACATAGGGAGATTCAACCAACATTCACATGCACACTTGTACAATCAGAAATGGAGTGGAAATTGGACGAGTGGGTTCAGCATTTGTTTTCTTCATTGTCCTCTACAAGTTTGAAGATGGACAAATTAAGTGCAAAGTGAGAATGGGTTGGAGAATACACATAGGAGAGACTTCCAGCTACATTTTGCTTCCTAATCATTTCTTCAAGGCATTCATTACTTACTTGCCTTAATTCTGAGTTTTCCAGATCTTGTCAGGAGGGGACAAGGGAAAAGTTGATAGCATTTCCTTATTTAACAATGAGATGTTTACTGTCTCCTCACTCTCCTTATGCATTTCTTCTTCCTTGCTCATACCCCCTCCCTCCATAGACCGGAAACTGACCTAATTTTAACCAGATGTTCGTGGGTAGGTTTTCTTTTCTTTTTCCAACAGTGAAAAATCTCTGTGACTATCTCACAGTGCAAAAGGATCAGAATCAAAGTTAGAGTGCAGGATGGAAAAGCATTTTCAATGATGATTAAATCCACAGCATTTCAGAAGTAAAGTTTCACTCCTTTCTTGAACTGGCTTAACTGCAGATCTTTCAGTTCTAAGAAGTTTGCAGTCTCTAGGAATTCTAAGACTTGCATGAACTAAATGTATAGTCCGTTTTTATGTAATCTTTACAAATCCGTGTTAAATTTCTAGCAGAGCATTTAATAGCTAGAGAGTTAAAAAGTTTGGGGATGTCTCAGAGCAGAAATACCCAGTTACTGGTACCACTCCTCCTCATTCTCTGTAGTCAATTAACCCTTTTGGGCAAAGCAAAAACGCTCTAGAAGCTATTTTAAAGAATGGCTAAAGGATTCCCTTTTTTTTTTTTTTTTTTGCTTTTAAGAACAATCATGTATGCATATATACGAATCATACAAGGAATCCTAAAGATTTCCAGACAGATTTTATTTGTCAAGGAGAACTAAGAAGGGCATGTTTTCAATATGCAGAGATTATACAGTTTACTTTCATCTCCAACTCACTACATCCCTAATACTCTCAAAATAAAGAAGTGGCAGAAATGATAAGCTAAAAAAAATCTAGAAAGTCAAAAATTTTACCTGCTGCTGGGAATCGGCTGTCTGGGCTCCTTTCAGACAGGAAGTATCGCTAATGTGGGTGGAAGACTAGGAGTGCTAGATTTATTCCATCAGGATTGCGGAAGTCAGCTCTAGCGGTTGGCTGGAAAATTTGGATGAGGAAAGGAGGCGGGAATAGAAATGTTGAGAAAAGGGGGGTTAGGGTGAAAGGAAGGAGGAAACAGATCTGCACATTTCTGTGTGCAGTGTAGTATGCTAGGGTGGAGAGCTGCTAGGTAGGTGTTGAGTTTCACATGACTCTCTGGAGGCAGAGAAAAGACATCAGTACACACTACTCTAGTAAAGGGGCTTACCTTTTCCTTTGCTGGGGAAATGGATGTATAACCCTGATCTTCCCTCACCTTTCTTTAAAATCCTTTAATATTAAGGGATTGCATCGTTCCCTACCCTTGTTATGACCCACCTCCCTAAAATCCTAACAGTGAAACCTATTTTCAAATTTGTGTCTGATCCTCACCTCTGGGATGATGGAAGAAACACAAAAGGCTAGAAATAAATAACATAAGGAGAGACATAAGCTTCAAAATTGTATTTTATGATATTGTTGGTTAAAAGGCATCATGTTTTCCAGGCGGGAATAGCTTTCCTAGCCTAATGTGATTTTGCAGAGGGAGGATCTGCCCAGAAAGTTAGATGGAACTGGTTCTAAAAGGCAGCAGAAACAATACTCCTAGTTATTTATAACACTTGAATCAACGGACTGATGGACTCACATGTGACACTATTGCTAAAACTCTCAGATGGTGGATGTCTGATGAGCATGTCTCAATTATTAAAATCCCCAATCCAGTCACATGAGCTTCTCCAAATGCTTCCCCCAAATCCAGGCATGTGACAGATCATAAGAGTCTAATTCAGTTACCAAACCACACCCCCAAGATCCATTTTCTTCCATAAACAGATGTGGGGAAAGAGGGTCACTGGAATAGAAAGGATAATACATGGGATTCAGATTCAGTTCTTAGCTGGATTCCACGCACTTACTCTCAAGAACTCAGGCTTATTGTGCCTCTGGATTTTAAAAGTGGCTAATGAACCACATGGTCCTAGGGAAAAACCAGGCCCAGACTTGAACAGGTTAGATTTCCCAATTCCTCACTTCCCCCCGCCCCCCCAAAGACATACTGGAAAAGGCATCCATATATGTGCCCTAATGGTTTCAAGTCCTAACTCTTCCCCTTTCCGCCACAGGCTTGGGCAACTCCACCCCCACCCAATGTGGTCAGAATGTCTCTGATAAATTTTACTCAAAATGTGTCAAGATCAGGAGGGCAAGTGAGGAGGAGGGGTGCTGAGTGATCAGGGCCCTATGATTTCTGATTCCTGAAATTAAAGACTCACACTGTGCTTTATGCTTGTGTGTTTGAAGCTCAAGCAGTGGCTCCCTTTAGTTGTGGGTGTCTGTTGGTTTCTGACCGGAAAGGAATAATAAAGCCGCAATCAAGATCACACAACACAAGAAAATTTTACAAAAGGAAAAAATATTTTGTTTTAAAATATTTGCTACATGTCGTCATTTTTGCCACTGTAAGGCTTAGCACAGATGCCAGCAATACAGAAATGGCCAACAAAGGAAAAAAAAAAACAATCAAAAATAAAACCCTGAAGGAAAAGCAGAAACAAAGCCCCCAGAGCATCTTCTCCCTGCCCTCCCCTTCCCCCAAGGCCCTATAATAACTGTACAATATTATAGTCCTGATCACATTTAAAAACAGTCGATTATTAAAAAACAAGGATTCCATTGGAAACTCAACTTTTTGGTTTTGTAAATTGTGATATAAATATAAATGTATACTGTATGTGTGCACATAGAATAAAAAAATAAACTGTCTCCTTTCCATCCCACCATCTGGCACCAGACTGAAGACAAAAGGGAGAGAAACCCAGGAAATGACATTCCCTCAGCCTCTCCAAGGCCACCTTTGATCCTCAGTCCTCTAAGAATACACTTAATATGTCTTCACTTCTTATTTCCGTCTTGCACTTAGATAACAACTGAAGCCAATTAAAAAACAAAAAGGCTAATATATATGACTTACCTGAGGAAGGCAAAGGGTGAAAGTAGTAGCCTATTTTTATATGGCTATAATGACCAACTAATCCTGCTGGGATAGGAGTCCAGGCCCCACCTAACACATGGAGTTATCATACTTGCATTCTAAAGCAAAATCCAATCTCAAGATTGGAAAGGGAACAGAGAGGAAAGAACTATAGGCCCAGGAGGAACCTAAATTTGTTTCTTATTATATGGAATATTTTGAGGATGACATGGAAGAGGCTACTTTACAATAGGACTTTGTATTTGGTTTTCATTCCAACAGTGAGGATTTTCACTGGGACTAATCCAAGAAGTTGAGTTTCCATGCAGAAAATAAGCTCCATAGAATACACATAATGTGTGATTCTGACAGAAAATTGCAGCATTATCTGTATGGCCAAGTCTGGGGTTTCTGGAAGCATTTGTCAGCCTATTTCAGTAATGTTTGCCAATCTTCCAGATAAGGTGAGAGCACCAAAAGCGGGAGTAATCCAGCTTTATCACTGAACACGTTTGAGAGACCAACCATATTAACAGAAGACTTTGCCTATAGTTGCATATTAGCTGAGCACAGATATAAGTGCAGCAAAGACATTTATTTAAACACTCTTTGGCTGCAATACTAAGTGAAAATACCTGGAAGATTTATCTTCTTAGAACTCATTGAAGAGCACAAAGATAAAAATCTGACAAATTTTGCATAACTCCCTAATAGGGAGAAAGAAATACAGAAACGTGTGCACCACATATATACACACACTGAGACACATATACATACATAAACACTCACTCAATCTCACGTTTCTCTCCAGAGGAATTGCTCACAGGTAGCAGAAAGGGCCTATGTTCACTTCCCAAAGCCCCATATATACCTACCATGTTTCATGTCCTCAAATATGAGGACATTTCTCCTCTCCTTGAATTTCTTTCCAAAAAAGCCACAGTGTATCCAAGGCAAGTAATGGACATCAGGTTCTAACCTGCACCTTAACCCGAGCACAAATCATTGTTGTTTAGCTTCTGGTCAAGAGACATAAGAAAAGGCATTCTAACCTTGCCTAGCCTCAAATTTTCAAAGGGTCATAAAAGCCTTGGGGATTCATTTCATTTCTTCTATAACTGTTACCTCAGAGAGGCAAGAGAAGGGGAGGGCAAGGAAATCCCAGAAGGGAAAGGGGTATCCCTTAGGGGTGAGGGAAGGGAAGGGGGAGGAACTTTTATTCTGTTTACAAAAGTTTTGCTTTTAAAAAACAAACAGTGATTTTTCTCCCCCACCCCTTATCCTCACCCCAATAGTTCTATTCTGAAAAGGAGGGAAACATAGTTAGATCAGGAAATTCTTCATTGTTGTAACTGTTGCTTTGGTCTCCCAGCATGGACAGCATCTCCTACGGAGAGAAAATTTAAAAAATTAAGATTGGGTTACATACCCTTACGTTCACTGAGCTGCCTCCTAATATTCCTCTGTACTCTATCCCTGACCCCAAAAGGTCTCTGCTGTGCTAAGTTTTCAGCCTTCCTTATTCTCAGCAACTGGTTCCTTTAGATTACAGACTTTTTTTCCTGGTCCAGTCTCTGTCTTCCCCTACACTTGCACATTTTCCTTTTTCTAGTCTTCAATATTTTCAAGAGGAGAAAAATATGCTTGCCACATTTCATACACCCACTAAAGATATAAACAGAGTGTCTCTTATCCTATTTGTTTTCCACCAAAAGCTGTTTTGCCTTCTTCAATCTGTGCTTTACATTAGCCCTTCCTTTGTCTGAGGCAGGCGGATTGCAAGTTGATGACCTGAGCAATTAGTGAGACCCTGTCTCAAAATAAAAAATTCAAAAGGCTGGGGCTTTGGCTTCACTGGTAAACCACCCCTAGATTCACTCCCCATTACAAAAAAAAAAAAAGCAAAGAAGCAGTTTGTCACTGATCTGTTTTCTAGTACTATGAAACATGAGTACGTGAGCTAAGGAATAGTTTCTCTTGATAAATAAACTTTGAACAAATATTGAAAAAAGAAAAGAAAAACTGAAATTATCCCAAAATTTTATCCATGGCTCTCTCGTGGTAGAATTATGACTCTTATTTAGAAGCTGAGGAAATGTTATTTCATGTCTTTGAAAACTCCACTCATTCTGCAGAAATAGAAATACTAAATATAGCCCTAAAGGTCTATTTCATACACTTAAAAAAAATTGTTCTGCCTATTTTAAACCCAAAGCTACTATGAAATAAAGATATAGATCTTCATGGATGAGCTAAAATAATTTTCTTTGGCATCTTTGCATGGTGCTTCACATAACTATTTTGTCTAGTCTCTTTAAAGGATATCACACTAAGTTCAAGATGTTCTCAATTACTAACACTAAACCCTCCCTGTCTTCTCCCATACACCTTCTGCCTACACATCAACCAAGGCATGCTTCCTTCTCCATCTTTCCTTCTTGACCCTCTCTCTCTTTCCCATTTTCTGATTTTCTGAAGTCTTCACCCTCTCACCTGGAAGACCTCAGGCTGGCTAGGTTGTTGTGCTGAAGGCTGCTGAACATGTTGCTCGCTAGAACTTGAACGATGATGAGGTTGCTGGCCTTGCCACTGTGGCCAGACACTCACACCCTCTGCTGTCCGTGTCTGGAATTGTCCTGCAGTCTGTCCAGTCTCAGGAGCTAGAAACACAGTAAGAATAAACAACTTCAATCTACTAATTTTCTACTGGAGAAGAAAAACTAGTACATAGCTAAACGCAAGTCAGTAATTTCACTTGGGTTTTCTTCTGTCCTTGAGTTTATCAATGTCTTTTCTATTTCAAAATCCAGTCGCCAATTAACTTTTCTTCTTTAGATAGCTCTTTCCAAAGAGCACTTTGGTTATTTAGATTAAATATGCATGCCATTATATGCATATGCTTTTAAAAAATTATATAGTGTAAAATTACAATATTTTGCATGGTTTTGTTATATGTGCTAATGTATTTTTCATGTAGGTAGGTAATTAGGTCAGTATATCCAGGACACAAGCAAACCATTTTAACTACAAAATCCGCTCTTTCTCTTTAGTGGTAAAGTCTTTCTGTCATCCTTCTTCTGGTCTGAACTTACCAAAGTTGGATCCACGATTGGTTAGAGTAGGATAGGTGGCAGCACCGGGTGATGCAGTAGGAGCACCAGAAAGCGACATGGGGCTGAATGAGGATGAAGTCTGAAAGTTGCCCACACCAAATTGGGAAGAACGAGTTTTGGCTGCAGCCTGAGTAGCCACCTGCTAAAGACAGAAGACACAGAGAACAAAAAATGAAATATTATTATTACATATGTTGCTTCTTTTTTTTTAGTTGTAGTTGGACACAATACCTTCATTTTATTTATTTATTTTATGTGGTGCTGAGGATCGAACCCAGGTAAGCGCTCTGCTGCTGAGCCACAACCCCAGCCCTACATATGTCATTTCTTAGGAGTCATACTCTGCCAATCACTACATTCATCTGAATAAATTTCATACTTATTTTCAGCTGTGTATTTCTTCTGCTTAACTCCCAATCCTTGACACTATTTTTTATGCAGCTGAGATAAAATTGCAAAAAAAAAATGCATTTAATAAAGCTGTGAAAATTAAATAAAAGCACTTTATAAACTGTAAAGTTAAACAAAATGAGTCATTAATAAGTCATATATACACATAAAAAAGCATTTAAAAAATCTTTTTAGTTGTAGATGGATAGCACTGCATTAAAAAAAATAATAATAAAATAAAATAATAAAGGTATGCTAAGGATCGAACCTAGTGCCTCACACATGCTAGGTAAGCGCTCTGCCACTGAGCTACGGCTCCAGCCCCTAAAAAAAATTGATATCCTTTTATTTTTCAGTCTGTTCTGCATGTACTTGTTCATAATGTCTTTTCTTTCCTTTTCTTTTTAAATTTTTTTTCCCTCCAAGTGCTGGAGATAAAACTCAGGGCCTTTTATGTGATAGGCTAGTGCTCTAGCAATGAGCTACATCCCCAGCCCTAAACAATTTTTTCTCCTTAGAATAGTAATGCACATGCATTGTGAAATATTTAAAAAGAAGGAAAATAAGAATTAATCAAAATAAGAATCATAATTCTACCACAAGAGAGCCATGGTTAACATTTTTGGATAATTCTAGTTTTTCTTTTTATTTTTTAATACTTGTTCAAAGTTTATTTATCAAGAGAAACTATTACTTAGCTCACATACTCATGTTTCAGAGTACTGGAAAACAGATCAATGACAAACTGCTTCTTTGCTTTTTGTAATGGGGAGTGAATCCAGGGGTGCTTTAACCAGTGAAGCCAAAGCCCCAGCCTTTTGAATTTTTTGAGACAGGGTCTCACTAAGTTGCTCAGGTCCTCAACTTTGCAATCCTCCTGCCTCAGCCTGCTGAGTTGCTAGGATTACAGGCATGCACCACTGCACCTAGTTCAGAGACAAACTTTGTGAAACTCAATCCAAAGAGATTATTTATTCCCAAAATATTTTGCACTTATGACACCAGCCTTTATTTCCTCAAAATCTTTCATGAAGTCACAATATCTATAGAAATCTTCAAATACATCTTTCTTGGTTCTGTCACAGCAAACTTACAGAGAGCTGCAACCCTCAGGAGATAATGAATGCTCAAATAATAGGACATCCCAGAGGCATGGCTTTCTTGGTCTCATCAAAGTACTGGAAACCACGGTAGTAATTATCCTCAGTACCAGTGTCCTTGGCTGATGGAGATGCCTTTGGTATATTTTTCACACAGTTGAGATTACAATGCAAAAACAATTTTGGAGTATGCTTTTTTTTTTTTTACTTCATTAAAATATTATATACTATAAACATAATAATATAATAAAGGATATTTGCTTTAGGCTTAACATTTATTATGTATTATACCCATGGATATTATATAAGGATTTTTCCTTTTTGTAAGTAGACATCACTATATAAAATTAGCAATTTTCTCCTTTGTTCCTATATCATGTAGTTCTAAACAAAGAGAAAACTTCTTTGAATTTACTTCAAAATAAATCTAAAAATCAAACCTGCTCTAAATGTTCTACATGAACAATTCCAATTTATCTTTAAATTGAAAACTATGGACTCTAATGAGGTTTTTGGATTATCTGTGTTTTAATTATCTAGCTGCTCTTAAGAAAATCAGAAGGTATGCCAGGTATGGTAATCCTATAATCCCAGCAGCTCGGGAGGCTGAGGCAGGAGGATAGCAAGTTCAAAGCCAGCCTCAGCAACTTAGTGAGGTCCTAAGCAACTTAGTGAGACTCTGATTCAAAATAAAAACTAAAAAGAACTGAGGATATGGCTCAGTGGTTGAGCACTCCTGGGTTCATTTCCTGGCACCAAAAAAAAAGAAACAAAGAAAAAAGAAAATTTACATATGGAAAAAACCCATCTAAACTAAAATGAACACATAAGCACAAAAAGCTGAGAAAATTTACCTGGGTAGAGAAGCCTGGGCGGGTGCTAGGGGTCCAAGTTGGGGCTGCTCCTTGGGTAGGATTGGAGTGGCGGGAAATCTGGGCCAACATTTGCCCTGCAGAAGATGATGGCTGGACAATGGTTACAGGAGGGGCCAGACCACTATTCCTAGGAGTGAACAAATGATGAAGTAAAGTATTAAAAGGATGGATTTATCAGATAAGGTAGGCATCAAAGGATAATCTAGTGCTATTCCTAGATTCCCTTGACTTCCTTGGAGTTAAGGAAAACTAGATAACAGAATTTGGAAAAAACAAGGAAGACCGACAGCTGTGACACACTGACCAGGACACAAAGAGATGGAACCTAGAACATGGCAATAAGACAGGTGCAAAGAAACAGGAGGAAAAAAAGCAGCTTCTTTGCCTCACCCTAGGCCCTATAAACTCCACTGCTTTGTCTGAAAAAAAAAAAAAACAGAGAAAGCAAGGGAAAAATAAACTTGGATTCATCAAATGAATCCCTCAGGGCCCTGTAAAGCAGCACACACATATGGGGCTCACCTGAAATTCTCTGCCGGCCGGGGGGTAGGAGGGAATGAGTTGCCCTGGGAGAATAGCTGTTGGGTGGCAGGGACAGTGCTGGAGGAGATGCCTTTACTCTGATCTGTAGACCAAAAGGAGTCGGGGGAGGGCCAGTCAAGGGGCTGTAGTATATAGTTCAGCAAGTTCCTACTTACTTATGAAGTATTATGATTAAATGGAAATATGTTGGAAGATTACTGATAAGGTAGTAGCAGACCCATCAGTAAGTGATCTAAATGAGAATTTACAAGAGGAGTGAGGAAGAAGCATACCTGCACTGATGTTGGAATAGATTTCTGAGTATCTTGGGTCTCTATCCTGGGTAAATAAACCATCTGACTTCTCAAGAGGCTTGTTATGTTCTGGCCCTGTAGCTGTCACAGGCTGAACAGAAACCTATGGAGTAAAATGATAAAATAATCACTAAGAG
>NW_026000079.1:6304168-6344168 GCF_001458135.2 Marmota marmota marmota | reverse complement strand
AGAGCCAGTTTCAAAGCCAGTTCTACAAAAGTAGCTTAAATGAAAAAGAAGTAATCTGACAACTGATATCCATTAGGGTGAGTATAATAAAAAAGATAATGGTGAGTGTTGATAAGACTGTGGAGAAACTAAAATCTCCATGTTTTGTTGGTGGGAATGTAAAATGATGGGAAAGCTTTGAAAAACAGTTTGACACATCCTCAGAAGGTTAAATAGAATTACCATATGACCCAGAAATTCTACTCTTGGGTATATACTAAATGCTACTCTTGGGTATATACTAAGAGGAATAAAAACATATCCATTCAAAAACTAGTACAGAAATGTTCACAGCAGTGTTCTTAATAACCAAGAAGTATAAACAACCCAATGTCTATCAACTGACAAATAGTCAAAACCTGTTAAGTCCATACAACGGAGCATGTTTTGACAATAAAAAGAAAATACTGATACATGGTACAACATAAAAGACTCTTGAAAACATTATATTAAATGAAAGCTCAATCACAAAAGAACCACATATTCTGTGATTCTACCCATATGAAAATGTCTAGAACAGGTAAATTTATAGAGATAGCAAATCAGAGGGTGCATAGGACTTTAGAGGGAAGGGGAAGAATAGAGAATGACAGCAGGTACAGGACTTATTTTAGTGGGGATGAAAATGTTCTGAAATTAAGATTGTTGTAATTGTTGCACAACTGTGTAATATATTTTTTAAAAAACTGTACACTTTAAATGGGTGAACAATATGGTATGTGAAATGTATTTCAATAATTGTTTTTAAAAAGCTGAGAAAGAAAGCCCAAAGAGAGGAACAGAAACTTATGAAAGAATGGAATGTAACTATGCCCTGAGGCAAACCATGATCCATAGACCAAATCAGTCCACTGCTGATTTTTGTAAATAATAATAATAAAAAAAAATTGTAGCAGTCATGTTCTTTCATCATTTCTCTATGACTATATTCATCATGCAACAAAAGCAGAATTGAGTAGGTGCAATAAAACTGTATGGACCACAAAGCCTAAAATAATTACCATCTGTTCCTTCACAGAAAATGTATGCCGAATCCTGCTAGAGATCAAAATCCTGCCAGACTAAAGCAATAAACTAGTGTATGAAACAAAATCCTTTCTAGAAAGGGCCGATAAAATTAAAATATAAACCTTTTCATTTGAAGATGAAAGTCTCTGAACTTTTGCTTATTAAAATCTTATTCTACCTTGATCAACTACATCAAATCCTGTAAGAAGTTAGAAAATTAGAAACTTCAAACTAATGGTATTTACTTATGAAAACAAAGAAGAAAAGGAGATATCTTATAAGGCTAAGCAGACTGGGTCATGAGAAATCCCAACATTAGAAAAGGACTAAAGGGTACATACTTCACATTGGTGTTGGTACAAATGATGTACTCAATTTCATCAGAGTAAGGGTTCTGGAAAGTAAAGGAGCTGGTTCTCATCCAGAGCCATTCTCGGTTCTTAGATCGAAAACGGAACATGACAGACAGCACCTGGCCTTTTAACTTCACTACCTGAAAAGGTTTTCATGCCATCAGTAGAACTCAGAGATATTTTATAAAATTAAACAAAATTTCCCATTTCTATAATCCTAAAGTTCTTTTGTTGTTATCCTTCAAACACTCGTCTTTTTCAATGTTAAAACAATACAAAGGAGTGAAAACTAAGTTACTAAATAAGGGATATATTTATCACATTTCTTCCCAGGGTTCCAAGCTATCTAACCACAGTAGTCCAAGTCAAACAGCAATAACAATTATTTCCAGACAGAAATACTATTTCCCCAGTTTCCTTGAAAAGTCCATGAAATATACAATGAGCTACTATAGAATTCTACAACAGAAATTTAACTTTAATGACACTGAATATAGCTTATATACTATTCTGCAATTCCAGCTTTTCCTCCCAAACTGGAGAATTTGTTTTCACAATATCAATAAAGGTTTCTATATATAACATCAAGTTTGTTTTGCTTGTGTTTTAAAAGTTAAGTACCCCCCCAAAAAACATTAAAAGTAATTTTAGATTATTTTACTTTCTAGTCTCATGGAATAGAAAATAATCTTTCGATTCTCCCTAACAATAAAAAAAGCTAACAATATTAGCAAGTTAACATTTTTAAATTATATGTGTCAGGCACTGGGCTATATTCCTTATTTGTATTTTCTGGTTTTAAAATCTTCCCAAAGACCCTCTGAATTTACTTAAGTACTATTAGTATGCACAATGTTTTTATAAAGACACCACTAAAATGTAAAAAATTAATTGTGCAATATAAAATGAGGACCAATATCTAAAACCATGTCTAAATTCACAAAATATTTTAAGGAACTAAGGCCTAAAAATTATATTAAGAGTCAGAAATCGTTTAACTCTAATTACTTATAAAAGAACTCTGTGAAATAAATTTTTTACTGCAATCTAGAGATTAGTAAACCTACAATATTTTAAATACTTTGAAGACAGTTTCTTATAGATGGCTAACTGGATACAAAACAGTAAAGAACCAAAACCAAATAGAAATACCTTGAACACTAGCTATAATTTTAAAGTATTATATCTTTCTATTTCTTAAAAATATAGGTTAAGGGCTGGGGATGTAGTTACTAATGGTGGAGTATTCGCCTAGCATGTGCAAGACCCTACGTTTGACCCCCAGTACTGCTAAATAAATAAATAAATAAATACAGGTTAGTTCAAGGCACACAAAACTCTAATGCCTATTACAGTGTTCAACTAATCAGTGACCACTTCAACTAATCAGTATGAAGTAATGTGATATATAGATTAAAAATATGTATATTCAGACCCAAACCGGGAAAAAACTTACCTGTTGAAAGCTATCTCTTAGAAGCTGCTGGTCTTCAGGATGACAGAATTCTACAATATTCTTTCCTAAGAGTTCCTGGAAGGGAGAAAGAAGAGTAAGATACACATTTTATGGTCATCTAACTTTCCTGGTGAATCAGCTGAGGACTTGGACTTTGGACTTCTGTAATTATCCTAAGATGATATGTAAGTATGAAGGAGGTAAAAGTAAAGATTCCTTTGAGAAAAGACCATGGGTGCACCCTGATTACAGCAGGGGCCTGGGAAGTGGTTTCACCATGCTGAGCCACCAGGCACTCAGAGGCTACTGCAGCAGAGTTCCAGAAGGCTTGGCAACTGCTTGAGATGGCTGCAGACCTTGGCATCAACCAAGCGGTGCTGGTTCTGCAAGATGCTAAAATTAGGGGGTCAGGGAGGCTTCCACTAAGATTTCAAAGGAAGGCCTGGGAAGTCAGGAAAGTGTAGAAGGGTCAGAGTCCCTGCAGCCAGCCCCTGAGAAGTTGATGTGTAAAGATGTTAAAAAAATAAATAAATAAAGGAAATGGAAGCTGCAGTGGAAAAGTCTGAGATTAAGAGATGCCAGTGCTACGGGATATCTGTTGAGGAAAACTGCAGAAATTGAGGAGAAACAAACCAAGAGAAAGGTCATGTAGGCTACAACCACCAAAGTCATAGGGAAAGAACTACACAAGCCCTTTGAAGAGAACATCATGATGCCATGTGCCCCAGATGCTGGACCTGGAACTTATAGAACTTGCCCATCTGGATTTTGATCTTATTTAGGTTCCATCCTTTCTTTCTATGCCCCTATGTTTTGGTTTGTTTTTGTAGAAAGGATTGAACTCGACCACTGAGCCACACACATCCCCAGCCCTATTTTGTATTTTATTTAGAGATTGGGTCTCACTGAGTTGCTTAGTGCCTTACTTTTCCTGAGGCTGGCTTTGAACTTTCGATCCTCCTGCCTCAGCCTCCCAAGCCACTGGGATAACAGGCATGTGTCACCATGCCCAGCTCTAGGCCCCTATTTTCTTCCATGTGGAATGAAAATGTTTACTCTGTAGCATTATATATTAGATACATGTAACTTGCTTTTGATTTTTACAGGGGCTCATGCTGAGAGTTTGCCTTGAGTCTCAGGACTCTGAACCTGGACTTTTGGGTAGTGCTAAAATGTTAAGACTATGGGGACCCTTAAAAATGGACTAAATGAAGGCTGGGGTTGTGGCTCAGTGTAGAGAGCTTGCCTTGCACGCATGAGGCCATAGGTTTGATCCTCAGCACCACATAAAAAAATAAATAAATAAAAATAAAGATATTGTGACCATCTACAATTAAAAAAATATTTTTTAAATAAATGGACTGGACTAGGGCTGGGGATGTGGCTCAAGCGGTAGTGTGCTCGCCTGGCATGCGTGCGGTCCGGGTTCGATCCTCAGCACCACATACAAACAAAGATGTTGTGTCCGCTGAAAACTAAAAAATAAATATTAAAAAAATCTCTCTCTAATAAAAATAATAAAAATAAAAATAAAAAATGGACTAAATGAGCCAAGGGTATTGGTGCATGCCTGTAATGCCAGCAGCTTGCGAGGCTGAGGCAGGAGAATCACAAGTTCAAAGTCAGCCTCTGCAAAAGAGAGGTGCTAGGCCACTCAATGAGACCCTATCTCTAAATAAATACAGAATAGGGCTGGGGATATGGCTCAGCTGTTAAGTACCCCTGAGTTTAATCCCAAGTACCTCCCCCAACCCCCACCCCCAAAAGAAAAAAGAAAAGAAAATGGACTAAATGTATTTTTCATTGTGGGATGAGCTTCAGAGGTGAAATGATTAACCCACTGACATGGATTAAGTGAGTGGTAAATGTAGGAAGGTAGGGTATGGATGGAAGAGGTAGGTGACTAGGGGAGTGCTTTGGGGTTTATATTTTGTCCTGGTGAGCGAAGGTCTCTCTCTAATTGGCGTTGCCATTTGTTGAGCTGCTGCTTTCCTTTAGCATGCTCTTCTGCCATGATATTCTGAGTCATCTTAGGCCTAGAGCAGTAAAATCTAATGACCATGAACCAAACCTCTGAAATTGGGAGTCCAAATAACTTTGACTCTTCTAAAACACACACACATGAATAAAATGAAATGAATAAAACATGTAATCGGTTCCTTATAGGAAGCATAATAAATAGGGAACAAAATGACAGGGGAACTAAGGAGGAAGTAGACTCTCCAAGGGAAAACCCTCAGGTTAGAATGAAATACAAATAAGACGTAAATTCACAGTGATCTGTGAATTGTAGTGAGGCATATCACCAATGGTTTTAGAGATATTTCTGTACAAATATGGAAATTACTGTTTTAACATAGCATATTATTGAAATTTTATTAAAACCTTTTATTTAAAAAAATAAGTATGAAGGAAAAAATTAAAAAGATGGATCTGCTAAGCAGCTGGCTTCTAGCACATTTCTCCTTTGTTACAGATTGTACGTATAGTTCACATTTATAATTTACCCATTCTAAATGTATGATTTGATAATTCCTAATAAATTTATATAGTAGTACAATCATTACCACAATCCAGTTTCAGAACATGTTCATTGCATCAAAGGTTCTCTTTATCCAACCATTGACCTGCTTTCCAACTCTTTAGTTTTGCCTTTTCTAGAAATTTCATATAAATAGAATTATATAATATGCAGTTTGGGGTTTGGCTATTTTCACTGAGCATATTTTTAAAGTTCATCAACACTGTTGCATATATTAGTACTTTATTCCTTTTTATCATTCAGTGGTATTCTAACACAGATATACTATAGTTTGTATATTAACTCGTAAAATACTAATGTACATTAAGATTATTCCTATTTTGGGGCTATTATTAATACAGCTTTGAATATTTATGCACACATCTTTGTGTGAACATTTGTTTTCATTTCTCCTGGGTAGACATCCAAGAGTAGAACTGCCAAATTATAGGATATAATTGAGGTAAAATGATACCATTCTTTGCAGATACATTTCTAATCTCCTCATAGGTATTGTAGAGATATGCAGTTTTTTAGGAAACTATCAAAATGTTTTTGCAAAGTAGCTACATCATTTATACGTCTATCAACAATGTATGAGAGTTTTAGCTTTTCTACATTCTCATCAACACTTTTTGATTATAGCCATTCTGGTGTATATGATAGTATCTCATTGTGATTTTAATTTGCACTTTACTAATGACTAATGATTTTTTTATTTGTTCTTTTTAGATATACATGACAGTAGAGTGTTTTTTGACATACCATAGATACACGGAATATAACTTATTCTAAATGGAATCCCATTCTTGAGGTTGTACATGATGTGGAGTTCCACTGGTCATATATTCATGTACGAACATAGGAAAGTCATGTTTGGTTCATTCTACTGTCTTTCCGAAATATTTCCATCCCTTCTCCCCTCTCTTCATTCCCTTGTCTAATGACTAATGATTCTGTGCATATTTTCATATGCCATACATATTTCTTCTTTACTGAAATATCAAATCTTGTGTCCCTTTTATTAATTGCTTATCCTAAAGAGTTATTTATATATTCTAAGTACAAATTGTTTTTCAGCCATATGATTTGCAAATATTTTCTCCCAGTCTGTGCCTGATCTTTTCACCTTCTTCATGACTTCCTTTTTTGGTACCAGGGATTGAACCCAGGGGCGCTTAATCACTGGGCCACATCTCCAGCCATTTATTGTATTTTATTTAGAAATAGGGTCTTGCTGAGTTGCTAAGTGCCTCATAAGATGCTGAAGCTGGCTTTGAAATCACAATCCTCCTGCCTCAGCCTTCGGAGTGGATGGGATTACAGGCATGCGCCACCATGCCCCACCATGACTTCCTATTAAGAGAGTAAATTTTAATTTTGATAGAATTCAATTTATCAGTATTGTTCTTTGTAAAATCATGCTTTTAGTAGTATATGAAAAAAAATCTTTGCTTAACCCAGGGATACAAATACTTTCTCCTGGAAGTTTATTCATAACTTTAGCTCTGGTACATTTAGGTCTTTGAGTTGATATTTGTAGGTAGTGTGAAGTAAAGTCTAAGGTGTTTTTTTTTTTTTTTTTGGGTATGTCATTCGGATATCCCATTATTCTATCACTTTTTGTCAGAGAGATCTCTTTCCCCCACTGAATTATCTTGGCACATTTGCTGAAAATGGTTAAATACAAAAGTAAACTCTATTCTGGCCTATGTATCTACTGATCTATGTGTCTATCCTTACACTAATACTACATTGTCTTGATAACTTTAAGTTCTGAATCAGGTAGTGAAAACCTCCAACATTGTTCTTTGTTTTCAATCTCTCTTCTTTACTAACCATTTCACATAGTCACAGCCAAAAAAACCTCCCTGATTTCAACAGCTTTGAAAATGTATATAAGTCAATTCAGGGATAGTTCACTGGTTTGTTGAATGAGTAAATTGTAATAACTGGTGCTAAATTTGTGTATCTTATGGGTTATTATTCCTTTGGATAATTACATAAATTATTTAAAGATAGATATACAGTATAGCTAATTAAAATGAGTACTTATGAATTATTATCTGTTTAATATCAGTAACAAAAGACAAATAATATTTGTACCTGCTGCTCCCTCCCAGTTTCACAAATCATATTTCTCTAGATGTAGACAGCTTTGTTAAGAAGCTGAAGATAAATTTAGCTACTGATAGAACAGGATCATCTCTTTTTCTGAACTAGAGTTGTTTTGGCTATCTCTAGAATAAGATAACTATATAACCTCAACAATGGCAAGGGAAACACAGGCCTAAGTATCAGTAACATGACAGTTGCAGCTCCTCACCTGTGGCTGGTAGCCAACAGTAGCCACACAACGGTGATCCACAAAAGTGAATATCCCCTCAATGTTGTGTCGGGAGATGAACTCTGTTGGTTGGCAAACGTTACTCATGTCTGTACAGTTGGGAGAACTAGTTACCTATGAGTGGAAAGATAAAATTGAGTAAAATGATAACATTCTTTGCAGACACATTTCTAATCTCCTCATGGGAATTGTATAGATATGAGACTCACAGTTTTACAAACTTCCAAATTTTTACCTTGCATCCAGAAAGCAAAATAGCAGAGGGGCCACAGAATCTAGCTCTATTCCAATACATATACTCTACCAAGTTAGTAAAGTAAGGAAAAAATGAAAAACCCACTTCCTTTCAGCTGACTAGGCTGTGCTCATTATTCAGATAGGAAAATTATGGTCTAACAAACATATTCTATACTTTTAAAAAGAATCAAAACAATTATATTTCTCTATTGTTAGTCATGTAATGATAACATGAAAAGGATCCTTCCTTTTTTGTTCAGGGCCAAAGGAAATTAATTGGAAATAGAAAATTCAGCATCATAAAAGCTTAAGTCAAAAAGATAAAGGGAGTAGGGTTGCTGGCAAGTGCCTGTAGTCTCTGTATTTAGCAGGCTTATGAAGGAATAACACTCAATCCCGGGAATTCAAGATCAACCTAGACAACAGAGTAAGATCCCATCTCACCACCAACAAAAAAGAGAGAGGGCTGGGTTGTGGCTCAGCGGTAGAGTGCTCGCCTAACATATAAAAGGCACTGGGTTTGATCCTCAGTACAACATAAAAATACAACTAAGAGAAACATTAAAACTACAACTAAGAGAAATATTAAAAAAAAGAGAGAGAGAGAGAGAGAGAGAGATAAGAGGGCTTGGGGGACTATGGCTCAGTGGTAGAATGCACACCTAACATACAGGACATCCTGAGTTCAAACCCCAGCACACACACACCCACCAAACACACACAAAGTACCAAAAGACATAAGGGGAAAAGATTTCCCTCCATCATATTCCTTTATATATGTGTGTATGTGTGTGTGTGTGTGTGTGTACATGTGTGTGTATTATATACACATACACACATTTATTGGTTTATTGATTTATTGATTTTAGTTGTTGGTGGACCTTTATTTTATTTGTTTATATGCAATGCTGAGACTCGAACTCAGTGTGTCACACATGCCAGGCAAGCGCTCCACTACTAAGCCACAACCATAACCTGCTCCATCATACTCTTGAACTTCTGCTAAATCCAAGAGTAATAATGTTCATTAGGAATGCCAAACTTCTTAAATTTTTTGGACTTGTATGGAATCCTTAATTTGGCTCAATGGTAGAGTAAAATAAAATTAACATGAATAAGTACTGAAGGAGATTTCCTCTCACTTGAAAAAAATATACTCATACTTGCCTGCAATCTGCCAATGGCCACTAGGCAAAACTTGCTTCCCTGGCCAGCTTCTGGGTCGTCATCTGGGAGGGAAACACCTTTGAAAGGTGAAATAAAAAGGATTTAGAGATCTCAAACTCAAATGCCTTCAAAAATCAGGTGAGTAATAATTCAAAATACATTTAGGTATGAAAAATCTAGATATAAAGCAATAGTTGCACAATTACATAGAATTTACCATAAATGCCAATTGTTGTTTCAATGTTTATATGTATATAATTATTAATTAATATATTTTATCCATACTAATTATACTTAACTGGAAAGCAAGTCTCACCCAAAGTAGTCTTTAAAAAAAAATACATATTAAGGCAGCCATTCTGTGATTATATCATTGGCAGAGAACAGATATCTTGCCTTACCTGTGACTTTTAAAGTAAATAAACAATGAAAATTGACTATAACAAACACCAATAATTATTTATGTCCCTCGGTCTTTTCCACTGTTTTACCTGGAAAGCCACTGTTTTACCTGGAAAGGGAAGAAGAGTACATTTCCCCCCATTCTTTCTAAGGTTATTTTCTATTTATCCAAGAAGTTAGCATTTCCTTAATAGCTATACAGAAGTATGAAATATCACCACATACCTTAAAAGTATGATTTATACAATATATAGACTAAAAAATGCAAACATTACTACTTGTATCACTTAAAATTAATTTTTCTTAATTATATTAAGTAGCATTTACTGGGTGCCTGCCATATGTCAAACAATGGGTTGGAATGCTTTCCTTATATTAAATTTAATCCTCACAATAAACCAATATAGGAGAGAAGACTGACAAAAAATTCAAGCAATTTACCCTAAGTTGTATGTACTGCTAATAAATAACAATGCTAGAAATCAAATCCAAGTTTTTCCAAATTGAAGTTTAATCTCTACCCAAATATACCACCTTGCCTCTCTTTTCTCTTAGTTTCTGTCTACCCATCTGGCAGGGAAGGAATGAGGTTGATATGATTTGGAAACTTTCACAAGTCAATTTAAAAAGCTGTTCCTTGTACTCCAACCTCCTTGGTCATATTTCATTTAACCTCAAATTCAAATAATCTAATCTACTCACAGTCTGATTTAAAGCCTTTGCAGACTACATTCTCTTTATAAGTTATTATATTTTCCCTTTGTTCCTCAAGGTCTTGCACCTATTTTACAAAGCTTTCCCAATTAGTTACATGAAATGCCAATGTTTCTTTACAACAATTAGTTAGAACATAGGTATCCAGTATACATTATTATGAATTTGCACATTTAGAATTTACAAAGCTCAGCTTGGGATCGGGTTGTGGCTCAGTGGTAGAGCACTTGCCTAGTATATATGGTGCACTGGGTTCAATCCTCAACACCACATATAAAATAAATTTTAAAAATAAAGGTATTGCATCCATCTACATAAATAAAGGTATTGTGTCCATCTACAACTAAAATAAAATAAAAACTACAGTCTCAAGCCAGAGGCACTGGTACATGCCTGCAATCCCAGTAACTTGGGAGGCTGAGACAGGAAGATCACAAGTTCGAGGCCAGCTTTAGCAATTTAGTGAGTTCCTCAGCAACTTCATGAGATCCTGTCTAAAAAAAAATACCTTAAAAAAAAAAAAGCAAAAACCACATCCTAAGTGGGTCATGGTGGTGCACACCTGTAGTCCTAGCTACTCAGGAGGTTAAGGCAAAAGGATCACTTGAGCCCAGGAGTTCAAGGCCAGCCTGGGCAACACAGTAAGACTTTGTCTCAAAAAAAAAAAAGAAACATATTCTGTAACATAGAAATAATGAGTTATTTTCAAATTTAAGTAATTCTTCTCCCCAACTGGAATATCAACTCAGTGATGAATGAGAAGTAGTCTTCTCCATCTGTCCTATTATCTTTCAACTTACAGCAAAGTACACTGCATATACCAGATATATAGTAAATGCTGATGATTTGCTTGGACTCTCTGAGGAACCAAGCGCACCAAGGGAGAAATCACTATCCAATTTTCCTACCTGCTGGAGGCCAGGCCTTGATATAGCCTGTGCAGTGGACCACAACAAAATGAGGCTCCCCATCCTTCACAGAGCCAAGTCCATTCCTAAAAGAGTTAGAGGAGTCAGGAGAAAAACCTTACAAAGTAAATCTTAAAGGGAAATGCTGCCCTTAATACCTTTAAATTTAGACTCTTGGGTGTTTAGAAAACAGGATAATAAGTGCTTGGACCTTTTCACCAAAGAGTGACCACCATAATTTTAAGCCTTGCCAAAGCAGAACAATTAAAAGGTACTGCAGCAAGAGGAAAATAGGTAAAGAAGTAGGCAGCTTCCAGTTTTTTAGGATGAGCAAGTGAACCTTTAAAGTTCAGCAAACTACTACCAGTAAAAAAAGTGGGAAATGAGGAAGAAGAGTAAGGGCTGCTAAAGAAAGGACTACAGTTAAGTTGGGTGAAAAAGTAAAGCTCTTTGTCATCCCTTTGGTTTTCACTACTTAGGACCTCACCTGCATCTGTTCCTCACAAAGCTTAATCTATTCATGGAGACTGAGTCCACAGCGCTATTGCCACACCTGTTTCAATGAACAGAGAGATTAAAAGCAGCCAGGCTGCATGATCAATGAACTTTCCATAGTAACAGCAGGATAACAGGCTCTGGATACAACCAAACACAGAAAACAAGTTAACAGTGCTCTTAACAATAAGGATGGACAAAGATAAACCAAGTCTGGTATTTCTAAAGCTTACAACTAAGAATTTAAATTTAAAAAAAAAAATGTGTCATATGTTCTTCAAATGTGAAGATTCTCTATATCAAAAACTGGTGGAGCTTTCCTATAAAGAACCAGATAGTAGCAGGAGACAGTGGCTCATGCTTGTAATCCCAGTAACTCAGGAAGCTGAGGCAGGAGTATGGCAAATTCAAAGCCAGCCTTAGCAACTCAATGAGGCTCTTTGCAACTCAGCAAGACCCTATCTCAGAATAAAAAAGGGCTTGGGCTGGGGTTGTAGCTCAGTGGAAATGTAGCTAGTATATGTGAGGCACTGGGTTTGATCCTCAGCACCACATAAAAATAAATAAATAAAATGGAGGTATTGTGTCCATGTACAACTAAAAACAAACAAAACAAAACAAAAAAAAGGCGGAGGCAGGGTGGGAGGACGAGAGATGTGGCTCAGTGGGTAAGAACCCCTGGGGTTCAATAGCTGGTACCAAAAAAAAAAAAAGGAACCCAGATAGTAAATATTTCCAGCTTTGTGGGATATACATCTGTTGCAACCAATTACCTATGACATTACAGCATGAAAGACACCATATGTAATATGTAAACAAATGGGCATAGCTATGTTCTCATAAAACTTTATTTACAAAAAAAGAGCTGTGGTTTGCTGACTCCTACTCTTCATTAATCACAACCTAATCTATCTACTACAATTCATTACTCTTTATCTTATTCCTGCCTATGTCTTTGCATTAGCCATGTCCATTATGCTGGGATACTACCTCCAATCCTACTTTCCCACTCATTTCTTTAAAATAAAAACAACAAAACTTACATAGTTTAATATATTCCATGCTCTGTTCTAAATATCTTTACATATATTAATTCATACAATCTTCATAACAACTTCATGAGGTCAGACTGATATTACCTCCAATATTAAATGATAAAATCAAAGCACAAAAAAGTCAGGTGATTTCTCTGAGGTTTCAAAAGTAGGGTCAAAGCCAGAATTCAAATCCAAAGAATACTTTGGATTAGAACAAAATCCAGCAGTTCGAATCTAGAGGCTACTCTAAACCACTATTCATATAATATTCAATTTTGTAGTTTTCCCAGGAAATCTTGCTTTGAATCCATTTTTTAATCAGCAAAATGGTAACCATGAATCTTAACCTATAGGGTGGCTGAAGGGATGCTATAACAGACATAAAGTACTGATCACATTGTTTGGCATAGAAGGGATTCAGATAATTCAGATAATGTTAGTTCCCTTACCAAATACTTTATTCTATGCTATAATTCACCTAGGTCTTGTACAGTTAAAATTAATTCAACTGAAGCTTGGATTTAAAATGTTAATTTCTCTGACAGAAAAAAATAAAAATAAAAAAATAAAAGCCTGAGCTCTTGAGGCTATGCCAAATTGTAATCCTCAGCCTAACACTTACCTCATTCGGCAAATGAATGATCTCCTTGAACCCATACACATTCTCATAGAAGACTGCTGACCTTCCTTTTTCACTGTTCCAGTCTTTAGATCCAGAATACGCCCTGAAGAAAGATGTGAAGAACAATCTGGAGTGCAATCTCGTGAGTGGGAAAGGGCAGAATACTAAAAGCAAGTATAAATCCTATTCACCCTCCAACCTCCTTGCTTATAACAGAATAGACCAAGCCGAAGGCAAATTTTTTCAAGTCTAAATTATTTCAATTCTCATTTAAGTTCAAAGGCAGCACTGAAAATAACTGTGCAAGGGAAGGTAGAAGTGGAAAGTAGTAGTAGAGATGCAAGAGGCAAAGCTATACTCTCATTCCTGATTAGATAAACACAAAAAGTAAACATCATTGGTTTAAAAACACAAATTTTTTTTAGTTGATGATGGATACAATACCATTATTTTATTTATTCATTTTTATGTGGTGTTGAGAATCGAACCTAAGCAAGTGCTTTACCATTGAGCCACACCCCAGTCCAAAAAACATGTATTTAATATGCTTCATAAACATACATCTGTCTCAATGTTTGGGGAAAAGGAAGAACTAAAAAAAGAAAAAAGAAATCTAGAAATACTTAAAAGAGGAAAAAACTAAAAAACTAAAGACCAGCATTAATATGATGTTTGGGGACTGTTCTGTATTTTAACCAGCAGTTTTTAATCTGCTTCTACTTTAAAATTTTTTCCTACAGTTGCTTGGGAACAAATATGACTTTTTTCCTTCTAACAAACTTTGACAAAAGGACTGAATAGCATTAAAATGGGGGAATAGATGTAGGGGAAGGGAACAGTACAGATACAAACAAGGACTACAAAATACTACTTTATTCATTGACCAATAACAACTCCCACATAAAATAAAAATCTGTTATCACAGAGTCTACCATAAAGCCAAGAACAAGCGGATAGAAAAAAATACCATGAAATTATTCACACAAATGATATAGAAGCATAGATGACTCTTTTAATATGGAGGAAGATATTTTAAGCATCGAGTTTACTGTATCATTTACAATAATATTAAGGTAAAAATGAACTTTTATATGAGCATAATCACTAAAGAAACATTTTCTAAGGATGAATCACAAACTAGATAATCTTCATGTGGATAAAAAGAACTGATTATATTCATTAGAGAAGAAAATACTAGAAGCTTTGCCAGATCCAACAAATAAATTTAAGAGCTTTAAATACCTGTGATGCCTCAGAAAAATAAGAAAAAATTCTCATTCATTTCACATCCCTGTAACTCTCACCTGTCAGGGCATTTTCCGATGTGGAAAGCTGCTCCCGAAGTTTATCCACATCATCTGGGTGCACCTGATCATAAAGTGTGCTGCCAAACCATTCAGACTGTGGCTGGTTCAAAACAGGAGTCACTGAATCAGAGACATATACCACCCGGCCTGTCTCACATGAGACAATAAACAGAAAGCCATCTGCTGCCTCCAAGATCAAATGTTTCAGTTCCTAACCAAGGAAAAAAAATCAATATTTTAATATTTAAAATAAAGTTAATATTGAACTCTGAAAAGACAAATATTTCTATAGAGGGGAAAAATAAGATCCTTCATGCCGTATGTATACTTCTATAAGCAATTGCTGACTCATACCTGATTCACAGCCACAGGTTTCCACCCTAAATGAAATTACCTTCATTGACAACAAAGTTTTTTCAATAGCTACTTCTTCAATTGTTGCTACTACTTCTCTATGTTGCTATCCACACCTCTTTCTTCCTCTTTATCTCAGGACTCAAGAGGGGAACAAAAAGGGTTACCACCAACAATAATCTACTTTTTCTAATACCCTTTATTTATTTATTTTTATACGGTGCTGAGGATCGAACCCAGGGCCTCGCACGTGCTAGGCGAGCACTCTACCACCGAGCCACAACCCCAGCCCAACTGACTTTTTTTTTTTTTTAAATATTAATTTTTTAGTTTTCGGTGGACACAACATCTTTATTTGATTTTTATGTGGTGCTAAGGATCGAACCCAACACCCCGCGCATGCCAGGCGAGCGCATTACCACTTGAGCCACATCCCCAGCCCCCAACTGACTTTTTAAAAAAATATGTTTTTGTTATAGATGGACACAATATCTTTATTTATTTATTTTTATGTGGTACTGAGTATGGAACCCATGTGCTTGGCAAGTGTTCTACCACTGAGCTATAACCCCAGCCCCAATAATAACTTCCAATAACTTCTTGATCTCATGTTCTCTGGTCTCTTTTTAGGATCTTCTCAGCAAATATACACACTTTCTCTTTCCCTTCAGGCCTATTAACACGATGTTTCCTCAATTCTATATGAATCTTCCCTCAAGTTGGTCAGAATGTTCATTGCCAACCTTATATGTTCCAAAAATAATGTTACAGTCAATGACTCTATTCTCTTTCAATTATTTCTCAATCCCACTGCAATGATCACTCTAATATATTATAATTTTTTTTAGTTGTCTATGGACGTTTATTTTATTTATATGTGGTGCTGAGGATTGAACCGAGTACCTCACACATGCTAGGCAAGTGCCCTATCACTGAGCCACAACCCCAGCCCTATTAATTTTTTGAAGGAGTTTACTAATGACCTCCTAATGGCCAATTCAAGTCCCTTTTCCTGGGTTTTTATTATTTTTTTAATTCAATCTCTCAAAGAAATCTGATGATGTCCATTCTAGCCTAAAAATTTTATTTTTCCCTAGATGCTTCTGATTCTACACTCCAATTTTTGCTTCTTCAGACCCTCTGTCCTTTGTTCAAGTCTTTTTTTCTTTTTGGTACCAGGGATTGAACCCAGGGACGCTTAACCAGTGAGCCATAACCCCAGCCCTTTCGATGTTTTATTTTGAGACAGAGTCTCCCCTAAGTTGCTGAGGCTGGCTTTAAATATACAATACTGGGTTGGGGCTATGGCTCAGAGGTAGAGCGCTTGCCTACCATGCGTGAGGCACTGGGTTCGATCCCCAGCACCATATAAAAACAAAATAAAGATATTGTATCCACCTATAACTAAAAAATAAATCTTTTTAAATAAATAAACAAATAAATATACAATCTTCCTGCCTCAGCCTCCCTAGCCTCTGAGATTACAGACATGTACCTACCACCATGCTTGGCTCAAATCTTAAATGTAGACAATCCCAAGATTTTATTCTTTATTCATACCACTGTTTCTTCTTAGGTTTTATACATCCCCAGAAAACCTTTTTTTTCTTTACTTGAGCTTTCAGTAAACCTAATTTCCAAGTATCTGTTATATATTTCCAAGTAGATACTGTAACTGCAACTCAATGTCAACATCTCAAAACCACAATCATATCCATGTCCAAAATATAATCATCTGTGTTCTTCCAGCATTCCCTTTCTTAACAGCATCCTCCTAGGCTAGAAATCTAACTACTCTCCCTCCCATTCCAGTTTTCTCAATTCTACTTTCCAATACTATGTCACTGTCCTAATCATCCTATGCTAAGACAAATGACATGATCTTAATAATTTTACTCCCTCCAATCCATCTTTAAAATGCTATAGGTACATTAAACACATTTTTTAATGGCTCCTCCCTGCCTAACAATTAAGATCTAAATTCTTTAAAACCTAAATATTCCATCATCAGGTCCAAGCCTATCAAAATCTAAACTACTTGATTTTCCTTCAATAACTCACTTTCACACCTCTAAATTTTTGTTCAAGTTATTCCCAAAATCTATAATACTTTTCCCCATGTCCTCATTTTCTTTATCTCATTTCTACAATCCTCATTATTATACCTTTATTATAGAACAGATTTCGTGTTTATGTATTTATTTACATGTCTGTATCCAACAGTGACTATATCTTTTATCATTCTTTGTATTTCTCATAGTACAAAGCACTTGGCTTGCCCACAAAAGGTGTGCTAAACTGATATTTGCAAACTACTAGTATTTGTGTACTGACAGAGCAAATTACCTGTTTCAATGAACAGTATAAAAATTAGCTATACGTGCTTTCCAACTGGCCACCCTGTTTGCAGGATTCTTAATTCCTTTCTCCCAAACATTCCTTCACTTTTTCTAATTCTTCGGTTTTTAACATTGGCATTACAGGTGAATTTGTTCTTATTTATACTTCCTGTATTTTCCAAAATGATCATTGGTTATTTTTTTTAATATTTATTTTTTAGTTGTAGTTGGACATAATACCTTTATTTTATTTATTTGTATGTGGTGCTGAGGATCGAACCCAGGGGCTCACATGTGCTAGGCGAGCGCTCTACCACTGAGCCACAACCCCAGCCCTCATGGGTTATTTTTAATAATCAAAATAGAACATATTGGGGCTGGGGTTGTGGCTCAGTGGTAGAGGCACTGGGTTCAATCCTCGGCACCACATAAAAATAAAGTAAATGTTATTGTGTCCACCTATAACTAAAACAAATATTAAAAAAAAAAAAAAAAAGATCATGTCTTCCTTAACCACCCTCATTCAAGTCTGGCCATTCTTATCACTTTAGCCATCCCTCCATTATATATTTATCTAGTCACACACAAATTATTTTTTTTAATGTTTATTTGCAGATGGACAAAATACCTTTATTTATTTTATTTATTTATATGGTGCTGAGGATCTAACCTAGTGCCCCATGCATGTGAGACAAGCACTCTTCCACTGAGCCACAACCCCAGCCCACTCACAAATTATTACCAAAGAAAAAAAGACCATTTTCTTCTCTGTATGCATCTTCCTATCATGCTCCACTTGTGTGTGTTTATTGCCTCTCACATATTTATATTCAGACTGAGTTCTTTAAAGGCAAGAAGGATTTCTGCCTTATTTTTCTCATACTGCATCAAATGTGAGAGCACATCCCTGAGCGGCAATGACTGCCTAGCCAGGAGCAGTGGCCCATGCCTATAATCCCAGTGGCTTGGGAAGCTGAGACAGGAGGATCGCAAGTTCAAAGCCAGCCTCAGCAAATTAGTAAGGCCCTAAGCATCTTAGCAAGACCTTATTTCAAAATAAAAAAGGGCTGGGGATGTTGCTCAGTGGTTAAGCAACCATGGGTTCAATCCCTGGTACCAAATCAAAAACAAACAAACAAAAAATCAATTATCAGACTCTTCCTATTACTTCTTTCATCCTCAATAACCCTAAAAACAATTGGTTCCATGGACATGGTAATCTCTTCTTTTGGGGATTATACTGTTCTTCTAAATTACAGGTTGTATTTATGAGATGAATTCTAAAATGCCTAGAAGGCTGGATATGGTGGCTCACACCTGTAATCCTAGTGGTTTGGGAGGCTGAGGCAGGAGTATCACAAGTTCAAAGCCAGCCTCAGCAACTTAGCAAGGCCCTAAGCAACTCAGCGAGACCCTGTCTCTAAATAAAATATTAAATAGGGCTGGGGATGTGATCTATGGTTAAGCACCTCTGGGCTCAATCCCCAGTACATAAAATAAAATAAAATACCTACAAACTTGCTAAATAATTTTCACAACTCTTCTCTGCTTTTTATCACCCAATGCTTACTAACACTATAGCCAAGTACTGAAACTCTTTTTCCCATGGTCTGAATTTTTCCTGAGGAGCTACATTCTTGTCCAAATGAATCAAAACTTTCAACAGATTCCAGACTCTCACAGTTCTAAGTCCCAGAGACCTGATCAGTGAGGAAAGATGGCTTATAGGAACCATCAGTGGATGTGTTGCCAGTTCCTCTCAAGGACTTCATGTGAGAAACTGCCATGCGTAAGATGGTTAGCTTGTCTGGTTTTCGAGCCAGGGCACTACAGGTGGGTACCATGTCTGACAGTTCAGTGATGTAAGCTGTCATCTTGTTCCGTCGTCGCCGTTCAATTTCACTATGATTTTCCCTGTATGAAGAAAGAAAGGAGAAGCCCCATCCAGGTGATCACATCTGGTCATTTGGTAGCAGGGAAAGTAATGTGGATACCAAGTGAGCTGCTGAAGAATGTCATATTTTAGTTTAATGATGCTTAAGTCTCAGAAATTAAAATAAGGTTTGCCAACCTCATGCAGAGCAAGCATGGAAGAGAATTTACAGAGAATAAGCAGATATCAAACTCCTCCCTCCATCTCCTGGGAACATCACATCCTATGTAAACTACCACTCCTTAGAACAAAAGTGTTTTAAGAAATGATAGCATTTATAAATGTTAGTTTCACTCACTTAAGTTCCCAAATGACAAATAATCTCAGCTTGGCTGATTAAATATTTCCTAATTTAATTTTTTAAAGGATAGAAAATAAAATGACCAATTTTTGCTAACTCAAGTATATTGCTCAATAGCTGATATAAGAAATAATAGCATAGATATTAAGGGTCTATAAAATGTTACTTTGCTGTACACTTCTCTCTTAAAACATGAGAAGGCAAAATTGAAAGATCTGAAGTTTTATTTGTCCCATTATGCACAAAAGTCCTATCTTCTGAGTGTGGTGCCAGTGCACTGAACTTAAGACACTGGCAGATACCAAGTGGATCCCCATCTGGGACTAAGTGAGTTGAAAAGCGGGTGCTTAAAGGCCTGGAGACAATTTGGATCGCACCATGATAAGTACACCACATCTCTAAAAAATGATTCAGCTCAAAATTGAGACAGAATGATATCACTGTCAAAAGGAATAACTCAGTAGTTTTCAAGTAGGAATTCTGAAAAGTCCAGGAGGTTTCTCAGTGTCTTCAATGGAGATAACTCAAGGAGAGACCAAATTACATACTGCTTATCTGCTTCTACTTGAGCAGCTTTGTTTAATCACCTTTAAATTCTTCTATTACCACTTCAGGATTCTACTTGAACAGCAGTTCTTTGTCAAAAAAAAAAAAAAAAAAAAAAACTAACAAAAACAGCCTACTAATCCAAAAAAAAATTTTCTTTTTTATGAGACGAGTAAACTGAAGTCAAGTGACTTTTCCCAGGGCAGCCCTCAGTCCCAACATAGTGCTTTCCTCACCACATCATGCTGAATCAGTTTTCTAGAGATTGAAAGTGTTAGTAGGAAGCATGGGTTGAAATGGTAGCAAAATGAGCTTGTGGCACAGCTCATAGAGGTAAATGAGAGAAGGGGAAAAATTGTAAAAATAAGTGTTTGTATCAATGATGTATTTCCTACTAAGGCATCCCAAGTTAGACCAGAACAGAAAAGTTTGAGTACATATCTTCTGCAGTATTTCTATGTTATAGATAATAGTCTCAAAAGAGAACTCTACAATTTTCTTTCCAAATGGCAAAAAGGTTTCACCACATAGGTTTGTTTATTTATTTGTTTATTTGGGCGGAGGTACCAGGGATTGGACCCAAGGTCACACAACAGCAAAGCCAATATATACTGTAAATTAACATGATCTGAACAGACAAAGCCACATCCCCAGTGCATTTTAAAATTTTTTTTCTTCTGAGAAAGGGTCTTGCTAAATTGCTCAGGGCCTTGCTAAGTTGCTGAGGCTGGCTTTGAAACTTGAGATCCTCATGCCTTAGTCTCCTAAGCTGTTGGGATCACAGGCGTGTGGCACCGCACCCAGCTAGGTCCACTCACTTTTAGTTACTTTGCCTGAGATACCTAAAATTTGATTCTAAGTCTTCCCTGTATCCAAAAGATTTCTGACAGTAAGTCTAGAAACTTGATTATCTAAATAGGCACAAGGGAGTTAAAACTTTTTGGGAAATCACAGTAAGAATTTGATCACCAAAGCAACACCAGTAAGTGACATAGTAATCTAGGCTGTGAATCTACATAGGAAAATACAAGTGAGTTTTCTAGAGAGACAAGAGTAAATGCTGAGGTGTATACTGGGAAGAAACTACAAATACAGGTATGTTTATGGTTTTCTGATTTTAAAAAAAGTATTCCCTGCTAAAGAACCAACTAGCACAACTGAATTATTTCTAAATCCTTTTGATTCTGTGAAATTTTGTGCTGAGATAAAGAAGGAAAGAGAAAACTTAAAACTCATAGCAATTAAATTCCTAAGTAAAATTCCCTCAACTCACCCACTTTCTGATGGGGGAAGCCAAAGTTCCTGTTACACTCAAACTTCTAAAAAATCTTGTCCTCTCTTGCCACAGATAAGGAAAAAATACAAAGAGAAAGGGGAAGAAAAGATAGAGTAAGAAAAAGGATAGGAAAGCAGCATCATCCGCTTCATCATGCTAAAGACACTGTTCTCCTACCTGGCAAGTCTCTCTTTATCCGCAGAGCTCTGCTCATCATCCGACCTAAAAACAGAATTAATGAACTAAGCTAAAATTAAAACAAAAAGGATGGATGGAAAAAAAGGAAGGAATGAAGGAAAGAAAAAAGAAGGAAGGAGAAATGGGAAAGGGAAAGAAAGGAGAAAAGAAAAAAGAAACAAAACACATGTAGAGAAGTGGAGGAAATGGAAATATGCACCAGAACCTTGCCTGCAATCTACAAAACCATCTGTTAGGACAGAGAAAAAGTAACTTACAAGATAAATGTCAAAATAAAAGCAAAGCCAATATATACTGTAAATTAACATGATCTGAAAACAGAAAGCATTTTGTAAATCAATCTCTTTAGAGACCAAAGATATACAGAGCTTAAACAAAAAACAACAAAGGAAATTCAGGAATATGCTTCTCAAATATTGCTCCCAATCTGGAAAGAAAATTATACTCATAGGAGCTATTCTATAATAAAAAAAAAAATTAAAGACAGAGTAAATTGAAGAAGGGTTGTCAAAACAAATGATCTCAAATAGTCAACCCCTACACACACACATACACTCAGAATAACCAACCATATTTGAGTGGAGAAATTATGTAACTAAGACCTAAGTTTCTGGCATATCCTTTATCACTGATGTGTTCCTAAAGTAATTCTTACTTCCAATTCAGTCACTTTACCATTTTCTGTGGAACAGCCGTAACATGGCTGGATCCTCAGTATCAACTCTTCCTCCCCTAGAGGAGGACAAAGGATTATCACTACATTTTTCCAGAAAACAGACACTGTTAAGAGTGGATGGCCACTGAAAAAATATCAGGGTATGTATTGGCAGGTCAGTGTATCTGTACTCAACTCTATTTCAGATAGATAATCCTCAAGCAAAATGTCTAAATATTGCATATTAACAGGCTTAAATTTTTAGTTATTAAAAATGACTATAACTATGATACACACTTGTAACCCACTCTTACTGAGGAGGCTAAGGTACCAAGATTAATTGAGCCTTTGAGCCCAGGAGTTCAGTAAGTCTTTGATCTATCTTGTGTTAACTTTTGTGTGCCAAGAGTTTGTATTGATTTTTGTGTCCCATGGGTTCAATATATTCTTCCACATGTAGATATCCAGATTTTNAAAAAAAAAAAAAAAAAAAAAAAAAAAAGGCAGCAATGACTTCAGCAATATATAGGGAAATTTCTAATGAGATGGTCAGTACAACAAAAGATATACAAATTAACATAGCAATTATAAGAAGCATGCAAAAACTGTATATATTGATGAGGGAAAGATTATATATATATATATATAAAATGAATTCTATAGGCTATTAAACATTTTAGAGTTTCACGTTCCTTGAGTTATTATCTCTACATAGTTCCTTAACAAACTATGTTTTTTTTTTTTCAAGAAGTTGAGAAAATTCATACTTGTTCAGCCTTTCAAGACTCTTTATTGAATTCCCAAGGATATGTGAGGTTAACTACCTTAACACATCATGTCTTAAAGGAATAAGTGTTTGTAATAAATATGTAAATTCCTATTACTACTCCTATTACTACAGAACTGTAATCCTTTATGTACTCTAATATTTCTGAATAAGACATATGAATATGTAAACATTCACATTATGCACTACAAATGAAAACTAAAATAGTTCAAAGTTCATGTTTTCATGGCTTTTGAGAATTTCAATCAACAGAATATGGACCTATACCATCTATACTAATTGATGGCTTGACTTTTTTTTTTTAGTACCAGGGATTGATTGAACTCGCAATTCTCCTGCCTCAGCCTCCTGAGCTGCTGGGATTACAGATGGCTTGACTTTTTTAAGCAGTTTGAAAAACGATTCCTCAAACATCTATGTTTAGCTTCTCATTTTATAAGTGGTTCACAGCCAGGCATAGTGGTGCACACCTATAATCTCAGCAACTTGGGAGGTGGAGGCAAAAGGATCACAAGTTCAAAGCCAGCCTCAGCAACTTAGTGAGGCCCTAAGCAACTTAGCGAGACCATGTCTCTAAATAAAATATTTTTAAAAAGGGCTGACGATGTGGCTTAGTGGTTAAAGTGCCCCTGGGTTCAATCTTTAGTACAAAAAAAAAAAGTGGTTCACATTCTAGACTTTATAATTAGCTACTTCAAGTAGGTTTTTTTTTTTAATATTTTTTTATTTATTTGCAGGGCTAAGGGCCTCAAACGTTAGGCAAATGTTCTGCCGCTGAGCTACAGCCCCGGCCCTTCAAGTAGGTTTGATAAATAAATCATTCATTTTTTTAAATAAATTTTTTAGCTGTAGATGGACACTATACCTTTATTTTATTTATTTAGTTTTATGTAGTGCTGAGGATGGAACCAAGTGCCTCACACTTACTAGGCAAGTGCTCTACCACTGAGCCCCTGCCCCAGCCCAAATAAATTATTCTTAAAAAACCTCTTATATTCATTTTTTTTTCCTATTGCCATAATTCTGGCCCAAACACTCAGGATTTTACAGCTGTCTTATATTTCAACAGCTTCTACCTACTTCCGTGACTTCTGTCCTTCTCTTTAATCAATTCTATATGCTATCACAAAAATATCCCTACCAAGTATTTTATATGATATTCTCTAATTCAAAGCCTGTGATAGCATCTTTTTTTTTAAATTTTTTTAAATATTTATTATTTTTTAGTTTTCGGCGGACACAACATCTTTGTTTTTATGTGGTGCTGAGGATCGAACCCGGGCCGCACGCATGCCAGGCAAGCGCGCTACCGCTTGAGCCACATCCCCAGCCCCTGTGATAGCATCTTACTGCTTCAAAATGTTTGAAAATTTTCTGCCTGATATTTCTTAGTTCTCCAAATGATTGTTTCTCACAGTGGTTTCCAGATGGACAGCATCAGCAATGAATAAATACTAAGTGCTCCGTTAAGTACTGTACTTTGAAATAGTAAGATTTTAACTTTTTTGAGGTTGCTACAAACTTAATTTTTTAAAACAGAAAAAACTTACTGCTTAATCATATATAATATGAACTTTCTAAAAGAAAAACAAGTATCTGAGTTGAGAAGGATTTAGTGCTTAGTAAAAAGTAAGTACACTTCATCATCTTGATAAATCATCTTAAATAAATTTATCTTAATCAAAATTCCATTCTTTACAAAAAGTTCTCTATCACCATTTTTTAATAAAATATTAATTTATATATATATATTATTAGTTGTTGATTGACCTCTATTTCATTCATTTATTTATATGCAGTGTTGAGAATTGAACCCAGTGCCTCACACATGCTAGGCAAGTGCTCTACCACTGAGCCACAACCTTCTTCTATCATCATTTCTTAAAGAATAAAACACATTTATCTATACAGATTTTCTAGTGTCTGTACTAATTTAATAATAAATTCATATAAATCCATAGTTTGTGTTCTTGTGGACTCCTAGCAAAAACACTCCTATAACTATAACATATATAGAAAAGCAACGTATAAAATATACCATTAGGTTTGAAGCTGAATCTTTCAGAATAGGAAATTCACTCTCATCCAGATGAAATGAAAACTCAGTATGGTTGGATTGCCTACTCCTAAAAAAAGGAACAAAATAATCTACTACATTACCTGGCAAACCGCTCCTTATCATTAGACAGCTGATCGTCATCACACCTGAAGTAGAAAAAAATGGGTTAATTCAATACACTTGTTTTACATCTATTTCTGAAATGAAAACTAGGAAGAAATAAAAATATTAAACAGGAAAAAAAAGCCAATGGAAAAGAATTGTGAAGCAATGGCAATTAAATAACAGCATCCCACAGAACTTAAAAAAATCTGTGACTACATTTCTAAGGTTTCCAATGGCTTCATTACTCTTAACTTATCAGACACACAAAAACAAGATGATGGGGGCTGGGGCTGAAATGGCAGAGCGCTTGCTTAGCATGTGTGAGGCACTGGGTTTGATCATTAGTACCACATATAAAAATAGGCAAATAAAATAAAGGCATGCTATCCATCTACAATTACAAAAATAAAAACTTTACAAAGAACAAGATACGGGCTGCTGGGTGTGGTGGCACACACCCGTCATCTGAGTGGCTCAGAAGGCTAAGGCAGGAGGATCACCAAGTTAGAAGCCAGCCTCAGTAATTTAGAAAGGTCCTAAGCAACATAGGAAGACCCTGTCTCAAAAGTAAAAAATAAAAAGGGTTGGGGATGTGGCTCACTGATTAAACATCCCTGGGTTCAATCCCTAGTATCAAAAAAATAAAAAGATGATCTCATGAAGATATAGTTGACTGCCATGCCAGCATCACTCTAAAGTTAGGGATAGGTAGGTTTTTGTTTATTTTAAAATCATTGTTAAAAAAAAAAAATCCACATAAAATTTACTAACTCAGGCTAGGGTTGTAGCTCAGTGATAGAGCACTTGCCTAACACAGGTGAGGCCCTGAGTTCAATCCTCGGCATCACATAAAAACTAACTAACTAAATAAATAAATAAATGTTAAATTCTTTTAAAAAAAAAAATTTTACTCAGGCTGTGGCTGTGGCTCAGTGGTGGAGCACTCGCCTAGCATGTCAGGGGCACTGGGTTCGATTCTCAGCCCCATATAATAAATAAAGTTATTGTGTCCATCTATAACTAAGAAAAAAAATAAAAAATTTTTCTTTCTCCTCCTCCTCCTCTTCTTCTTCTTCTTCTTCTTCTTCTTCTTTTGTTGTTGTTGTTGCTGTTGTTTTCTGTTTTTTGGTACCAAGGATTTTCTTCACCCATTCATCTATAGATGGACATTTGAGTTGCTTCCACCCCTTGGCTATTGTGAAAAATAGGGCAATGTATGTAGGGTATGCAAATAACTCCTAAAGATCCTGCTTTAAGCAGGAAGATCACTTAAGCGCATGAGTTGGAAGCCAGTCTGGGCAACCTAGCAAGAGACACTGTCTCAAAAAAGGAAAAACAAAACAAAACGAAAAAAAAAACACTTCCAATTCTTTTTAGATATATACCAGAAGTGGCATTAAGGGATCATGGTTAACTCTATGTTTAATTTTTTGAGGCACCACCATATTGTTTTCCATCATGGCTGCATGATTTTACATTACCACCAACAGTGTACAAGAGTTCCAATTCCTGCACACCTTCACTAGTACTTGTTTTGCTTTTTTTTATAGTGTCTATCCTAATAAGTGAAAAATGACTTTTCATTATAGTTTTGATTTGTGTTTCTCCAATAATTACTAGAATATCCCTCATGTGCTTGTATCTCTTCTTTAGAGAAATATCTAGTCAAGTCCTTGACCTGCTTCCCCTGCCCCTTTTTGGTACCAGGGATTGAACCCAGGGGTACTTAACTACTGAGCCATATCTCACATCCCCAGCTCATATTATTTTTTATTTTGAGACAGGATCTCACTAAGTTGTTCACAGCCTCGCTAAATTGCTGAGGCTGGCTTTGAACTTGTAATGCTCCTGCCTACATCTCCAGAGCTGCTGGGATTACAGATGCACCACCATGCCCTTTGCCTGTTCTTTAATCAAGATTTTTTTTTTTATTGCTATTGCTAAATTGTAGGAGTTCTTTAAGTGTTTTAGATGTTATTCTTTCTAAGATACATGACTTGCAAGTATATCTCCTAATTCCACAGGCTGTATTTTCATTCTGCTGATTGCTTCCTTTGATGTACAGGAGTTTTTAAAGGATAGTTTTAAATTATGATTTAAATAACGCATTTTCTCTCCTTGACCAAGAAAACTCATTCCATTCATCCCAACTATTTAATAGACAGATAACCTCCTTTCTACTATACAAAGATATACTGAAGGAGAAAGACCTAACTCCAAAAACACTATTCTCTATTTTGTGGTAATCAAACCCAGGGAGCACACATGCTAGGCTAGTACTACCAAGCTACATTCCCAGCCATTTTTCCTCTATAATGGGCACACTCTGCTATGCTTAGTGTACATACCTATAATGCCAGCTACTGGGGAAGCTGAGGCAGGATTGCAAGTTTGAAGCCAGTTTGTACAACTTAGAGATACCCTGTCTCAACATTTAAAAAGGGTTGGAGGTAGTTCAATAATTGAGCACCCCTGGATTCAATCCTCAGTACAGAGGGTTTAAAAAAAAAAAAAGGCTAATAATAGAGGCTAGGGTATAGTTTAGTGGTAGAGGGCTTTAGCATACAAGAGGACTTGGGTTTAATCCTTGGCACGGCAAAATAAAATAAGCCAGACTTTGTGGTGCATGTCTGTAGTCCCAGGAACCTGGAAGACTGCGGCAGGAGGGTCAGAAGTCTGAGGCCAACCTCAGCAATTTAGCAAGATCCTATCTCAAAATAAAATAAAAAATAATAGGATGTAGCACAGTGGTAAAGCATCCCTGGGTTCAATCCACAGTACTGCAAACATAAAATAATAAAAAGTAAAAATAGGGGCTGGGGATGTGGCTCAAGCAGTAGCGCGCTCGCCTGGCATGCGTGCGGCCCGGGTTCAATCCTCAGCACCACATACAAAACAAAGATGTTGTGTCCGCCGATAACTAAAAAAAATAAATAAATATTAAAATTCTTTCTCTCTCTCTCTCTTTAAAAAAAAAAAAAGTAAAAATAAATATATAAACATATAACAGTCATTTATTTCAAGTGTTATGTATTGTACATAACTACATGTGCTATACTTTTGCACAACTAACAGCACAGTATGTTTATACTAGTAGTACCACAAACATTTGAGCATGATATTATAATATAGGCTACAACATCACTAGGTGATAGGAATTTTGCAGCTTTATTATAATCTCATGGGACCACTGTCATATAGTGGTCTGCTGATTACCAAAATGTTATGCAAAGAACATGACTGTAGTTTTGGACTAGTGGATTTTATGGAATCAACAACTCAGGATTATATCTAATTGATCGGTATAAATAAATATTAGTGATTACCTATATACCATTCATGAACACAATTCCACTAATAGCATCTATCATTATAATTAAGAATTCTCAAGAGATCCTTGAAAAAGTCTATCATTGGCAAAAAACCCTGAAATTTCTTCCCTTCCTATCATTTATTGAAACCCTCTAATTCTCAAAGAGACCTCTTGGAGAATTACTCTTATTTGTTAAGTATTTTTTATGAAGGACCAAGTCAGTTATTTTCAAGAGGATCTAGCAAGGTTCATCATTCAGTCAAAACTAGAAATGTAAATTTTAATGTTAAACATTAATGTAAAGTAACATACTGATGTTACTGGCTATACTAAACATTATAAAACTAAACAAGGGCAAACAATTCACAATACAAACATCCTCTGCATAAAAATAAAAAAATGATGGGGCTCGGGCTGTAGCTCAGTGGCAGAGTGCTTGCCTAACACAGGTGAGGCACTGAGTTCAATCCTTAGTTCACATAAAAGTAAACAAAATAGGGGCTGGGGTTGTGGCTCAGTGGTAGAGCAAATCCAAGCACTTGATTCAATTCTCAGCACTGCATAAAAATAAATAAAATAAAGGTATTGTGTTCATCTACAACTAAAGCATATTTTAAAAAATAAAAATAAACAAAATAAAGGCATGCTGCCAATCTATAACTACAAAAAAAAATTTTAAATAAATAAATGGGGGAAAAAAGTGGGCAAATGATAAAAAGTTGGAAAATGATGTGTGTATGTGCACACATATTCACTTATAGATGCTTGTATATGCACTTTTTCCAGAAGGATACTCAATAACTATAAAAATCTAAGGGAAGAATTAAGTGTTGGCGAGGATGTGGGGGAAAAGGTAGACGCATATATTGCTGGTGGGACTGCAAAATGGTGCAGCCAATATGGAAAGCAGTATGGAGATTCCTTGGAAAACTGGGAATGGAACCACCTTTTGACCCAGCTATCCCACTCTTCAGATTAAAAACAGCATACTACAGGGTCACAGCCACATCAATGTTTACTGAAGCACAATTCACAATAGCTAAACTGTGGAACCAACCTAGATGCCCTTCAGTATATGAATGGATAAAGAAAATGTGGTATATATACACAATGAAATATTACTCAGCAATAAAAGAGAATAAAATCATAGCATTTGCAGGTAAATGGAATGGAGCTGGAGAGTGCGATGCTAAGTGAAGTTAGCCAATCCAAAAAAAAAACAAATGCCGAATGTTTTCACCAATATAAGGAGGCTGATTCATAGTGGGGTTGGGAGGGGGAGCATGGGAAGCTTAGACAAACTCTAGAAAGCGCAAAGGGGAGAGAGGGAGAGGGAAGGGGCAAGGGGGTTAAAAAAAGATGGTGGAATGAGATGGACATCACTTCCCTAAGTACATGTATGAAGACACAAATGGTATGAATATGCTTTGTATACAAGCAGAGATATGAAAAATTGTGCTCTATTATATGTAATATGAACTGTAATATATTCTGCTACCATATATAACAAATTAGAATAAAAATATAAAAAATAAAGTTAGCTATTAAAGATTTTTTAAAAATCTAAGGGGAAGAATTCTGAGGGTCAAGTGAAAGGATGGTGTACTTTTAATGTATGTTAATATCTCCAATTCTGCAATAAATATATTACTTTTCCAACTAAAAAACTTATTTAATAAAACAAACTAGTAAATGAATAAATGAAATCTGGGTAGCCACATAGCCATATAATTTTTTTTAAACACAGCTCCTTTAATTTACTAGTCTAGTACCCATTATTGGACAATGTAGAAACTATCAAGGTAATATTTTCAACTTCAGAAAGAAAAAAACGAAGACTCAATCATGGTATCTTCCTTTCTTTATGTCTTACTGCTTCTTTACATGAAAACAAGCCAAGCAATTACTATTCAGCAAGAATATCCTTCCTTTCTAGAAGAACCCCTTCATTAACGTATTAAAAAGTCCATTTTTCAATGTTTCAGAGGGTATGAGACCAGCACATTAACAAATTATTCCTCCCCATATTCACTTCCTTGTGTAGCCATCTCTAACATCGATTCAAGACATGAAGATATGGTTTGTTTTGGCCAAAGGGACATCAGAAAATGTCATAGAAGCAGAGGTTTGTTAATCACCCTGGAAATTGCCCCTTTGTACTATAGTCATCACCACACGAAGAAACTCAGTCTCACCTCCTTGAAGGCAAAAGACAACAGAAAAATACACAGGCATCCCAAATGAGTCTCTCAGCTGACCAACAGGCTGAATGCAGTCTTATGAGCAAGTCTAGGCAACATCAATAGAATAATCATGCAGTCAATACACATAATTATGGACATAATTAATTTTTGTTCTTTTAAACTATGCATCAATAGAGGGTCTTGTAAATCGTCTGAACTCTTCTGAGGGCATGCCTCTGAAATTACTAACAGAATTCCTGAAAATATTCTGGACATTATAAATATGAAAATGTATAGTTTTAGGATGAAATACTTTCATTTGTCCAAAGAACAAAAATATTACAAGTCAGAAGTATAAAGATCATCAATTAATTTTTAGCATCAGAAATCTAGATAAAATTTTCCAAACTCTTACCTCAAAAATTTACTGTTCCCTTCCCCATCATCATCAAAATCCAGCCTAGGGAAAGCCAACAAGAAATACTATAAGCTTATTTATCAATAGTTATCACACAAAACATTAAGAAATTAATATTTCTCAATATACCTACCTATACACTTATCCAAATAGAGAAAAAAAAGGAAGTGAGAAGTCAAACAAAGCTACATTACCTTTTTCTCATATTGCCAAACTGGGCAAAGAAGCTGGACAATAGAAAAAGGGTACCTACTACTACCTCAACACCTCCCTGGAGTAGCAGCCTATCTTTATCAAAGGTTTGCATCAGAGTACAACCTCTACAAAAGGAATAGGAGCCCAGCATGGTGGCTCACATCTGTAATCCTAGCTGCTTGAGACTAAGGCAAGAATATGCAAGTTAGAGGCCAGCCAAGGCAATGTGTTAGCAAGACACTATCTCAAAATAAAATAAGAAGGATCGGAGGGGTAGTTCAATTGTAGAGCTTGCCTAGCATGCAAGATATCTAGGTTCAATCTCCAGTACTGTCAGAAAAGGAGAGGGGGGAAAAAAGGAATAGGAATCCACTCAAAAAAGACAAGAAAAAATTAATATGTCAAAGGGGAGGGTGGGGAGAGATTATGAGGATAGGAAAGATGGTGGAATAAGATGGACATCATTACCCTAGGTACACGTGTGATTGCATGAATGGTATGTCTCTATACCATGTACAACCAGAGAAATGAAATGCTGCACTTCATTTGTGTACAAAAGAATTGAAATGCATTCTGCTGTCATGTACAACTAAGCAGAACAAATAAAACAATTTTTTAAGTTAATATATGAATAATTCTGGGTTTGTTTGGGTCTTTTTTGTTTTGTTTTGCTTTCTTGGTGCAGCCCTAAGGATCAAACTCAGGGTCTTGAACATGTTAGGCAAGTGTTCTATCACGAGGCTACAACTTGTGCCTCAGGTCTATTTTTTTATTTCTATGGCCTATTCTAAGCCATTTTAACAGGTTTCTGAACATCTTTCAAAACAGTAATATTACATAAGGGAGTGATATAAGACAAGAAGTTTTTAGTCTAAACATATAATATACATTATGCTCAAGATACTGAGCTGAGAGAGGTAAAAACAAAAACCTTGCCCTGAAGAGGCTTTTTGTCTAGACAAATACAAATATAAAACAAGTGAGAATGGAAAAATGCTGTCTGAGGAACACAATCAATATGCTATTGGGGGCTGGGGATATAGCCCAATTGGTAGAGTGCTTGCTTTGCATGCACAAGGCCCCATGTTCAATCCTCAGTACAAAAAAAAAAAGACTTGGCACTAGGGTGTGGCTCAGTGGTAGAGTGCTCCCCTAGCATGTGCGAATCCCTGGGTTCAATCCTCAGCACAACATAAAAATAAATAAATTAAAAAGTGTATTGCGGGGTTGGGGATATGGCTCAAGCGGTAGCCACTCGCCTGGCATGCGTGCGGCCCAGGTTCGATCCTCAGCACCACATACAAACAAAGATGTTGTGTCCGCTGAAAACTAAAAAATAAATATTAAAAAAAAAAAAAGTGTATTGTGTCCAACTACAACTAAAAAATAAATATTTATATATATATATATGCATGCTATGGATATTCAATGAAAGAAGCAACTTTCACTTTAAGGGACTAGGGAAGATTATGGGTAATAGAGTAGGCCAATCTCCTATTAATCTCCATACTCTTAAAACTAAAACATTGCTCATGTTACAACTTTAACCCAGTTATCACTCTTGACATCTCTACATGAATTGTGTGTGTGTGTGTGGTGCTGGGGATCAAATCCAGGACCTTTCTGATTGCTAGGCAAGCACTCTACCACTGAGCTATATCCCCAGCCCTCACTCTTAGCATCTCTATTAGTGGGATAACCTGGTATTATAGATCTCTAGATGGAATACATATGAAGTACATGGTATTCCAAGTGTTTGTTCCTCTTCCTTCCCTGATCATCTGTCAAAATCCTATCATTTGGGGTACTGGGGTTGTGACTCAGTGGTAGAGCACTTGCCTAGCGTGAGTGAAGCACTGGGTTAGATCCTCAGCACCATATAAAAAGAAATAAATAAAAATAAAGGTTCATTCACAAGGTACTGCTGGGCTGTGGTTGTGCTTCAGTGGTAGAGTGCTTGCCTAGTGTATGGGGGGCAATGGGTTCAATTCTCAGCACCATATAAAAATAAATAAATAAAAATAAAGGTTCATCCACAACTAAAAAATATATATTTAAAAATAAAACTACTGTGTCCATTTACAACTAAAAAAATATTTTAAAGGGGCTGGGTTGTGGCTCAGTGGTAGAGTGTTCACCTAGCACATGCGAGGCCCTGGGTTCGATCCTCAGCACCATATAAAAATAAATAAATAAAGATCTATGTCCAACTACAACTAAGAAATAAATATTAAAAAAAATTTTTTTAAATTCTATCAGGGGCTGGGATTGTGGCTCAGTGGAGAGAACTCTCCTAGCACGGGCGGGTTCAATCCTCAGCACCACCTAAAAATAAAGGCATTGTGTTGTGTCCATCTACACCTAAAAAAATAAATGTTTGTTTTTTTTTTTTTTTTAAATCCTATCGTTCAGGGCTATGGATGCATGCATCTCAGTGATAGAGCGCTTGCCTAGCATTTGTGAGTCACTGTATTCAATCCTGAACACCATAAAAAAATAAATAATAAGAATTTAAAAAACTATTGTGTCTTAAAAAATCCTATCAATCTACCTAATAACTCCATTTCTAAGAATCTATCTTAGAGAAATAACTTAAAATTGGGATGTGGGAGGTTTTATGTACAAATAAGTTTACTGTGGTATTATACATAATAGAAAAATCTTGAAAACAATTTAAGTGTCTCATAATAGGAATTCAGCACATCTTCCACAAAAACATGAAAAATCACATTAATATATAACATGTAACAATATGAAAATAAAGGCTATTGTAGGAGAAAAGATTGGGTTATGATAAACTATATAATTATCTTAAGATATTTACATATAAAGACTAAAGGAGGGCAGGGTTGTGGCTCAGTGGTAGAGTGCTCACCTAGCACACGTGAGGCCCTGGGTTCGGTACTCAGCAACCACATAAAAATGAAATAAAGATATTGTTGTCCACCCACAACTAAAAAACTTTTTAAAAAAAAGACTGAAGGAAATACACTAAAAAATCTATGATTGCTGACTTCAGCCATCTTATCGTTCTTTCTAAACTTCTATATTTTCTAGTGTTTCTTTTAAAAAAATACTTAAAAGACAATATATTTTTCTGATTAATAATAATACATATTCATTTCAGAATATCTGGAAAATAATGAAAAACAAAAGAAAATAAGTCACCCATAACCCCATTATCCAGAAATCTGATAAGTATTCTTTTAATTTTTCACTATGCACACATTCTGTTTTTTCTGACAGTGAAATATTACATATACTATAACTTCTTTTAATATATGAAAGTTTCTGTACTGATATATATTTGTCACTTCTAATAGCTATATAGTATTCCATTTTTAAATATAACTTTCTCCGGCTGGGGATGTGGCTCAAGCCGTAGCACGCTCGCCTGGCATGCGTGCGGCCCAGGTTCAATCCTAAGCACCACATAGAAACAAAGATGTTGTGTCCGCCAAAAACTAAAAAATAAATATTAAAAATATATATATATATATTTAACTTTATATATATATGTTATATATATATATATTATATATATAAAACTTTCTCAAAAGATGCCCTAATTTTGATATTTACATTTCTTCTGATTGTTTGCTACTATATATAACTACAACACATTGTTTTAGAGAGTGAAAGCTAATGCTAAACTCCTAAGATTCACATCCTAGATTGATAACTTACTAACTTTGGTTAGAAATTTACTTATTCATCTCATTCCTCAGTAAATGAGTTAAAATTTATAAAACTCTTGTACATATAGCAAGTCTTAATATGTTATTCATTTCATTACTTGACCCAAGGATCATTCTTGCATTACTACTGATAGCAACTAGTTATAATATTAACTACTTTTTTTTTTCCCCTGGTACCAGGGATTGAACTCAGGGGCACTTAATGACTGAGCCACATCCCCAGCCCTTTTTTTTTTTTTTGCATTTTATTTAGTGATGGTCTCCCTAAGTTGCTTAGGGCCTCGCTAAGTTGCTGAGTCTGGTTTTGAACTTGCAATCTTCCTGCCTCAGCCTCCCAAGCCACTAGGATTACAGGCATGCGTCACTGCACCTGGCTATTAACTACATTATTTTTAAAAAGAAAACGAAGGAAAAAGGAAAATTTTATATTTAAAATGGACACAATACTATCCATCATTCCTGGCCCTTTTAAAGCAACCTCCTTTCTTAGGCTTTTCCCATTATTTACCAATTAAATGCAGTATTTTCATACATTAAAAGCACTACACTCGTTTCTTTCTTATAAAACTTGTAATCTACCTTGTATTATATTTTTTAAATTTATTTTTTAGTTGTAGTTAGACATGATACCTTTATTTTACTGATTTTTATACGTGGTGCTGAGGCTGAAACCCAGGGCCCTGCACCTGCTAGGCAAGCACTCTACCGCTGAGCCACAACCCCAGTTCCCCCTTATATTATATATATATATATATTTTTTTTTTTTTTAAGAGAGAGAGAATTTTAATATTTATTTTTCAGTTTTCGGCGGACACAACATCTTTGTTTTGTATGTGGTGCTGAGGATGGAACCAGGGCCGCACGCATGCCAGGTGAGCACGCTACAGCTTGAGCCAGATCCCCAGCCCCCCTTATATTTATTTATATATGCAATGATTAGCCTTGTCAGAATTCAAGCAACTAGGAAACAAGGAGTATATCTCATTTATCACTGAATCCTATTAGCAATCAGTACAATGTCATTTACTAATGAGGCACTTAATAAATACTTTTGGAACTGAAATGAGCTCTGTGTTCCATATCACAAAAAGCAACCAATAACTTAGAAAAGAAATATTCCAAAGTTCAGCATCGAGCTGGGGTCGTGGCTCAGAGGTAGAGCACTCACCTAGCATGCATGAGGCACTGGGTTCGATCCTCAGTACCATATAAAGTAAAATAAAGACATTGTGTCCGCCTATAACTAAAAAATAATATTAAAAAAGAAGCTCATCAAAATGATTTTGAGAACAGATTAAAAGCTTAATGAAAACAGCCAATAGTTTTCTCAGCGATAGTGAAATCTCTGTGCTTAGCCACAGTCCTTCACCTTGTAGGTTTTTGCTTTTAAAAAAAAATTACTTATAAGAAATTTAGATAAAAACATAAATTCTATAAAAGGAAAAATCCAGGTGCTGAGGAGATACATGATCATAGTATACTAAATAAGTAGTTGAAGTGAGAGAGTTAGGAATAGCCAAGTGGGTTGATCAACTAACTCAATCAGTGTTGTTTATAGGAGAAATATTCATGACACTATACTCAAACTTACCCTGGTCGCCGCTTAATAGCTCTCTGGACAATGGCTCCTCCACCTTGTATCCCAGGGGCAGGGTTTCCAGAGGCAATGGCTGGACCTAATGATGGTACATCTGATGTCATTTCTGTCATAGAAAAACATTTAAAAAAAATAAGATCTCTGCTTGGGTCTATGAAAGGTTCAAGCTATGGATAAAATCTCAGTTATTTACTAGAACTGTCAAATATTCATATCCATATTGGTCTCCTTGAATTTTCACATTGGGAAATGGTTTTACCATATTTCAGTTTTCCCCATTTAGTAAAGTTTAGAATATGGAGTACCATATTCTGTAGCCTTCACTTTTAAAAAGTTTTATGTATTTATTTAGGTACCAGGGATTGAATAGGGATGCTCAACTACTGAGCCACATTCCCAGGCCTTTATGCATTTTATTTAGAGACAGAGTCTCACTAAGTTACTTAAGGCCTCACTAAGTTTCTGAGGCTGGCTTTGAACTCACAATCCTCCTGCCTCAGGCTCTTGAGCCATAATAAGCTTTTTTGGGGGGGTACCAGAGATTGAACTCAGGGGCATTTGACCACTGATCTACATCCCCAGCCCTATTTTGTATTTTATTTAGAGACAGGGTCTCAATGAGCTGCTTAGCACCTCGCTTTTGCTGATAGCTTTGAACTCACGATCCTCCTGTCTCAGTCTCTCAAGCCGCTGGGATTACAAGCTTTCGCCACTGCACCCAGATCATAATAAGCTTTTAACAGTGACATAATATTAATTTAAAACAAACTCATACACAAAATGTACTGGTTTATACATTTATTCATGCAACAAATATAACTGAACTACTTTTATATATTTTAATTAGAAAAGCAAACTGAAAAGCCTGATACTAATAATAACCTAAATTCCAATACTTAAAATAAAATTATATAGAGTAAAACTGAAGCTGGGCAGGTTGGCACAAACCTATACACCCAGCTACTTGGGAGGCTGAAACAGGAGGACTGTGAGCTCAAGGTTAGCCTGGGCAATACAGTGAGACCCTGTCTCAAAAGTAAATAAATAAGCAAGCAAGCAAGCAACTGGGTGCTGCACACCTGTAATTCCAGCTACTCAAGAGGCAAAGGCAGGAGGATCATTAAGTTCAAGACCAATCTGTGCAGCTTTGTGACACCTGTCTCAAAATAAAAAATAAAGAGGTCTGGGACTGTAGCTCAATGGTAGAGTGCTCCTAGGTTAATCCTCAGTACTGAAAAGTAAATAAAAGTTTTTTTAAAAAAGAAAGAAACAGAGTAAAACTGAAAGTCCCTCAGTTTGTCTTTCTTGCCTGCTCCTAACAACTCACCTCTCCTTCTAATTCAATTCCATCTACCAGGAGTAACTACTGCTAACAGGTACATCTTATCTCTTTATCAATTTTCTCTAAGTTTATATATACTTATCTTTGGAATAAAAAACAGATACCTCTTTTCATAGTAAAAATGAAATTTTGCTCTGCAACTTCCTTTTTGTCATTTAAATATATATCATAGATATTGTATGTGTATTATACATAATATAAAATTATAAATAATATACAATCACACATATAACTCATTATTTTTTAAAAACATTTTATTTTAGTTGTAGATGGACACAATATCTTTATTTTATTTATTTATTTTTTTATGTGGTGCTGAGGATGGAACCCAGTGCTTCACACATGCGAGGCAAGCACTCAACCACTGAGCCACAACCCCAGCCTACCTCATTCTTTTTTATGACTTCATGTTATTTGATTCATATTGTTTAACTATATACCATGTATGTATGTATGTATGTATATATTTGGAATTTTTTATATTACAGAGCAAATTTTAATAGGATATGTCCCACAGGGATAAAGTAACCTCTCAGTCCCAGAAGTGGTCCAGGGGAAAGAGAGGCTACCTGAAGTATGGAAACATAAAAGGGACCTCCTACAGACTCAAGGCAAAGGGAATGTCATCAATGCTGGGACCTAAGCAATACACAAGGAATCATGAGCATGGTGGGGCTGACTCCAAGTTCATAGGCAAAGGGCAAAGGAATTAGACACAAAGCTATTTGGGCTCCTTCTTGTTTGCCTATGTTTGCTTCAGCAGCATGATCTCCAAGTCCCTTTGCTTATGTGGGCAGCAGCAGAAACCCATCACCTTGACCATTACCCTCAGAGTTGCACTGCACGTTCACATTGGGATGGGCTCACACTGTTTACCATGGGCCATGGCTACAGCAGCAGCTCCGGTCTGTTTTGGTTATGTCAACTCATTCTGTCTGACACTGCAGGCCTCCAAATGTATCATATTTTATTCAACCATTCTCCAACTGACATTAAGGTTATTCCCAATTTTTAACTATTATAAATAATGTACCATTATTATAAATAATATATATTTACATATAAATCTTTAAGTACTCTTGCTATTTAGGATATATTTCTAAAAGTGAAATTTGTTTCTAAGCATATAAGCACTTAAAATTTTTTTGATATTATTAAATTTTTAATAACTGCTAGTAGAATTACTTGAAAACAGTTTCACGTTACTTCCCACATTTTTATAAAATGATTAGTAAATGAGAACAAACAAATTCTACATAGAAACCATTGAGCAATTATTCATATTTCCATTTACAATGAACATTCATTGGGGGTGTTCAGACCCATTCTTTGCACAATGTTAATTTCTTTTCTTTTCTTTCTTTTTTTTCTGCAGTAATAAATTTTAATTTAAAATGTTCGCTTTATTTTATTATCAATTTTTTATTTATATATGACAGCAGAATGCATTACAATTCTTATTCCACATATAGAACACAAAGCTATTTGGGCTCCTTCTTGTTTGCCTATGGTTTGCTTCAGCAGCATGACCTCCAAGTCCCTTTACACAATGTTAAATTCTTTTCTTTCTTTCTTTTTTTTCCTGCAGTAACAAATTTTAATTTAAAATTTTAATTTAAAATTATATTCAAAGTATATTCACACCAATTCGTATCTTTATACATGTACTTTGGATAATAATGTCCATCATATTCCACCATCATTTCTAACCCCAAGCACTTAAAATTTTGATGGTTACTACTAAATTACATTCTAAAAAGACGGCAACACGACATACCTATACTAACCCGGTATCAGAGAACCTATTTTACTCATTGGCATTCAATTTAGTTTAAAAAAATATGAAATGTGGGGCTGGGGCTGTGGTTCAGTGATAGAGCGCTTGCCTTGCACATATGAGGTACCGGGAATCCTCAGCACCACATAAAAATAAATAAACAAAATAAAGGTACTGTGTCCATCGACAACTATATATACAGGTATATATTTATTTATTTATACAGATAGATAGATAGATAGTTGTCCATCTACAAATATATATACATACATATATATATATATATATATATATATATATATATACATATA
>NW_026000079.1:6282345-6304148 GCF_001458135.2 Marmota marmota marmota | reverse complement strand
ATAAACCATACCCAGCAAAAAAAAGATTAAGCCCTTTGTCTTTTATGTACTAAGAATATTCTTGGGCTGGGGATGTGGTTCAAGTGGTAGCGTGCTCGCCTAGCTTGCATGGGGCACTGGGTTCGATCCTCAGCACCATGTAAAAAAAAAAAAAATGAAGTAAAGATATTGTGTCCACCTAAAATTTAGAAATAAATATTTTTTAAAAAGAATATTATCACCATCTATATTACCTTTACTATACAGTTTTCATTCTTATTAAATATTTTTAGTTGTTGGGCTGGGGCTGTAGCTCAGTGGCAGAGCACTTGTCTAGCACATGTTCAATCCTTAGCACCACATAAAATAAACAAATAAAATAAAGGCATTCTGTCCATCTACAACAACAACAAAATTTTTTAAAATATTTTTAGTTGTAGACAGATGCAATATTTTACTTTATTTATTTATTTATTTTCGGTACTGGGGATTGAACTCAGGGGCACTCAGCCACTGAGCCACATCCCCAACCCTATTCTGAATTTTATTTAGAGACAGGGTCTCAGTGAGTTGCCTAGTGCCTCACCATTGCTGAGGCTGGCTTTGAACATGCAATCCTCCTGTCTCAGCCTCCTGAGCCACTGGGATTACAAGTATGTACCACCGCATCCAACTTATTTATTTATTTTTATTGACGCTGAGGATCAAACCCAATGCCTCACACATACTAGCATTCTACCACTAAGCCTCAACCCCAGCCCACAGTTTTCATTTTTACGTTGTTAAAGTTACCAATGTTTTTCTAAATAGTTCCTAGACTTTTGCCTTGCTCAGGAAAATTCACCTACCTCCTGGCTTTCTTCTACATTTTCTTAATACATTTTTGTTCACATTTTAGATCTTTAATTCATCTGGAATTTACTGGGTATGGTTTATGGGATGCTAATTACAGTCACGTGCTGCATAATAGTTAAGGTGAACAATGAACTACACATTCGATAGTCTATGAGATTATATCACCTAATGATATCATAGCCATCAGAGATTGTGTAAATACACTTTACAATGTTCACACAATGACAAAACCAACTGATGCATTTCTCAGAATTTATCCTGTTATTAAGCAACGTGACTATTTTCTTCCAAGTGTATAGCTAATTATACCAACATTGTTTGCTTAATATTCCATTTTTTCCTCACTTATTTAAAAGTATATCCTTTATTATACATTAAATGGCTGTGGACATTTGGTGTCTTTCTACACTTGCACTTTGCATTAATGTATTTTTCTAATCCTATGTCAGTACTAAACACTTGATTACATCAGCTTTACATTATATCCTAGTCACCTAATAGAAAAACTGTATTCCCCATTTTTATAACATTTTTCTTCTTAAATGTCACACACTGACTTTTGTTTCCAGAACAATGAAGTAGATATACCATTCCCTATTCCTTCTGCTAAATACAACAAAAATCCTGTGCGTTATATAAAACAAATATGAGTACTTTGAAAATTGGTGAGAAAGGCAGAACAGCTAGAGACCTCATGATTAGAGAAATGATATAGAGATAAGTTCCCAGAATAGTCTTTTTACCTCCTATGTTCCAGACATGGGGCTGAAGAAGTCAGAAACCTAGAAATGCCAAGGGGCAAAGACAAAAATAGCCCCTCAAAAGCCTGCTCTCTCTAGCCAAAGGATCAGAAAAAGGGATACCTTCACAAAACAAGATAATATTTAGGGAATTGCCAATTTTGACAGGAAAAACTATGACCCCAGTCTTACCTATATAAGCAAAAGCTGAGTGGGGAGTGCAGACTTCTGCACTTGTAAAGCTACAAGAAGGCACCTCAACATACCTATAGGGCGCCATCAGAGAAGGCCAAGTAGAGATCCAGAACTTTCATCTTCCCTGGTCAGAAATAAGGACCTACCCTTTACCACGTATGTGGGGGGGATGATCTATAATTCCCACCATCACCCAGCATAACACGATGTCCTCACCTCAGGTGTCAAAAGAGGCAAATGGGATTGGGTGTGGGGGTACACGCTCATCATCTCAGCAACTCAGAGGGCTGCAGCAGGAAGGCAAGTTCAAATCCAGCCTCAGCAACTTAGCAAGACGCCAAGAAACTTAGTGAGATCCTGTCACAAATTTTTTAAAAAAGTAAAAAGGGTAGGGATGGGGCTAGGCGGTTAAGCGCACCTGAGTTCAATCATCCCTGGTACCAAAAAAAAAGGCAAAGTGGGAACCTCAAATTCTATCTCTACCTAGCAGTCTATATAATGCTTCCCTTTCTCCTGCCAAAGTCATGTCAATGAAAGGCAGCAAAAAAAAAAAAAGGTTTAAACATGCAACATCACACAACAACACAAAATTTTCCAGGTTTTAATTTAAAAAACCACCTGTCATACCAAGAATTAGAAAGATCTCAAACGGAATGAATGGATGCCAACACTGAGATGATAACATTACAATTAACAAACATTTTTTAAGTATGTATGATAAAAATGCTTCAAAAGCACCTAAAAACACAGTTGAAACAAATGAAGGGGAAAAAAATTTCAGCAAGGACATAGGGGTTATAAAAAGAATTCAATGAAGGCTGGGGTTGTAGCTCAGCAGTAGAGTGCTTGCCTTGGATGTCATGAGGCACTGGCTTCAATTCTCAGCACTGCATATAAATAAAAAATAAAGGTCCATCAACAACTAAAACAAACAAATAAATAAGTATTTTTTTAAAAAAAGAACTCAATAGAAATTTTAGAATTGAAAAATATAATAACTGAAATAAAACTTCATGATGATCTCAGCAACAGTAGAGAGGACATAAAAGAAATAATCTGTGAAATGAAAGACAAAATACTAGAAATTACCTAATCTTAATGACAGAAAAGAGACTGTAGGAAAAAATAGACATGAAAAAAAAAATTGACAGAGCCTAGGGAACCCTGGTGCTAAAACAAAAACATCTAACATTTCTGTCACTGGAATCTTGTAAAGACATGAGAAAGAAGGCAGGGCTGAAAAGATAACATCTGGAAAATTACCAACTATGGTGGAAGATACAAGCCTACAGATTCAAGAAGTTGTATGAACCCCCAAAAATCCATTAAAACAACATCATAATTAAACTTCTGGAAAATAAAAACTAAGGAAAAATCTTGAAAATAGCTACAGAAAAATGGCACCTTAATTACAAGGGGAAAACAATTCAAATGACATTTAACTTTTCATCAATAATCATGGGAGGCCAGAAATAAGTGGGATGACATTTTTTTCTAAGTATGAAAGAACAGAACTGCCAACCTAGAATCCTAACACTCAGTAAAAATATCACTAGGGAATAAGGGGGAAATTAAGACATTCTCCAATAAAGGAAAATTACAAAGAATTTGCCAACAGCAAACCTATCCTAAGAGACTATGATTAGAGAAAGTCATTTAAACACCAGGGACATTATAAAAGAGGGAATTTTGCAACATCAGAAAAGAAGAAAGACCACAGTAAGCAAAATTCAGGTAAAAATCAATAGTTTCACTTATTTTGTGTTTTCTAAATTATGTTTAGTAAAAACTACAACACTGTCCAATATGTTTCTAATATGTAGCCCATATACTTAATAATATATCATGTACATATTAATCAAAGGAAAGTAAGTAAGAGTGGCTATATTTAGCAATAAGCAGATAAAACTGATTATAAATAAATCAGATAAAATAGCAAATAAAATTTATTAGATAAAAGAGATTTTAAAATAATAAGGCAATTTGCCAAGAAAACACAGCTACCAGACACAGTGGTACACACCTGTAATCTCAGCAGCACGGGAGGCTGAGGCAGGAGGATTTTGAGTTCAAATCAGCCTCAGCAACTTAGCAAGGTCCTAAGCAACAAAGCAAGACCCTGTCTCAAAATAAAACAGATGTGGCTCAATGGTTAAGCATCCCTGGGTTCAATTCCTGGTACCAAAAAAGAAAAAGAAAATACAGCAATTCTAAATCGGCATGCACCAAACAAGAAAAGTGCAAAATATGCAAAACAAAAACTGACAGAACTGAAAGGAGAAAACAATCATAGTTGGAGACTTGAAAGCCCCTCTGAACAAATGACAATTAGAAAATCAGCAAAGATGGCTAGGGGTTGAATCCCCATCACCTCAAAAAAAAAGGGGGGGGGTGCTGGTTGTGGCTCAGTAGTAGAGCACTTGCCTAGCATGTGTGAGGCACTGAGTTCAATCCTCAGCACCACATAAAAATAAATAAAATAAGGGTATTGTTTCCATCTACAACTAAAAATAGTAAAAAGAGAGAAAGGGAGAGAGAAAGAGAAAAGAAAAGAAAATCCATAAAGAAATGGAGGAAATCAACTTTATCAACCAACAGGCTCTGATTAACATTTATAGATACATACCAACAACAGAAAATACACATTCTTTTCTTTCTTTTGGGTGTGGTTTTAGGGATTAACCCAGGGGTGCTCTACCACTAAGATACATCCTAAGTCCTTTTTATTTTTCATTTTGAGACAGAGTCTTGCTAAATTGCCCAGGCTGGTATCAAACTTACAACAGTCCTGCCTTAGCCTCCTAAATTCCAGGAATTATAGGCATGTACCAACACATCTGGAGATACAAGTGTCCCTGAAAAATATGCCTAGGTAGACCAGATCTGAGGCCATTAAAAAAAAAAAAATATATATATATATATATATATATATATATATATATATATATATATATATACAGTTAATATTATACTCACGATAAAATACAGGATTCTGTTTTTCACCTGAGACTGGAAAATGTGCAAGAATGTCTTCTTTCACAATTTAAACAGTGTGGGAAGTTAGAAGTTACAGCCAAAACAAAAATTCTAGAAAAGGAAATAAAAGGTATACAGATCCTAAAAGACCCTGCAAAAGAACCCATCAAAGAATGAAAAGACAAGTTACAGAGATAGAGCAAACATTGGCAAATCATATATCCACAAAAAAACTAATATCCAAAGTTTAAAAAGAACTCTCAAAACTCAACACTAAAAAAGCAAACAGTTCAAATATAACATGGGCAAAAGTCATGAAAAGATATAGTGAGAAAAGTGAACCAGTAGGCATCACAAAAACAGACATTAAATTCTACTTCAGAGCTATAGTTAAAAAAACAGCATGGTACTGACACCAAAACAGACATGAAAATCAACAGGACAGAATAGAAGACACAAAAACAAACCCACATAAATACAGTTACCTCATACTAGACAAAGGCACCATAAATATACATTGGAGGAAAGATAGCCTCTTCAATAAATGATACTGGGAAAACTTGAAATCCATATGTAGCAGAATGAAATTGAACTCCTATCTCACAAAATTCAACTCACAGTGGATAAAGGACCTAGGCCTTAGACAAGAAACCCTGCACCTACTACAAGAAAATGTAGGCCCAAATCTTCATCATGTCAACTTAACAACCGATTTCCTACACAAGATCCTAAAGTGCAAGAAGTAAAATCAAGAATCAATAAAGAAATGGTTATCAAACTAAAAAGCTTCTTCACAACAAAGGAAATAATCAAGAACATAAACAGCCAGCCTACAGAATGGGAAAAAATTCTTGCCACCTGCAACTCAGAGCATTAATCTCCAGGATATATAAAGAACTCAAAAATATTTAACACCAAAAAACAATAACAACAACAATAACAAAATCAAATAACACAATAAACGGGCAAAGGAACTGGACAGGCACTTCACAGAAGAAATATGAATAATCAACAAATATATGAAAAAATGTTCAACTTCTCTAGCAATTAGAGAAACGCAAATTAAAACTACACTGAAATTCTATCTCACTCTAGTCAGAATAGAAATTAGCAAACATACAAGTAATAATAAATTGTTGGCAAGGATGTGGGGAAAATGGTACACTCATACATTGCTAGTAGGACTTTAAATTGGTGCAACCACTCTGGAAAGCAGTATGCAGATTCCTAAGAAAACTTGGAATGGAACCAACATTTGACCCAGTTATCCCATTCCTCAGTATATCCCCCAAAGGACTTAAAAATCAGCATACTCCAGTTACGGAGCCACATCAATGTTTATAGCAGCTCAATTCACAATAGTTAAGCTATGGAACTAACCTAGGTGCCTTCAACAAATGACTGGAAAAAAAAAGTGGTATATATACACAATGAAATATTTATTCAGCCATAAAAAAAGAAAGACTTTATAATTTTTGCCAGTAAATTGAGAGATCTGGAGACTATCATACTAAATGAAATAAGCCAATCCAAAAAAAAAAAAAAAAAGATCAAATGTTCTCTCTGACATGTGGATGCTAACACAATAAGTTAGGGGCAGAGGGAAGAACAGAAATTCATTGGATTAGACAAAGGGGAATGAAGGGAAGGGAGAGGAAATGAGAATAGGAAAGACAGTACAAGGGACTGGACATAACTTTCCTCTTTTCATACAAGAATATACCACCAATGAAACTCCACATCATGTACAACCATGGGAAAATGGAAGGTGGGAGTAAACCCAAACGGAGGTACAAGAAGGATTAAAATTCAGACTAAAGAACATTACATTTTTTAGGAAAATAGAAGGTGGGAGTAAACCCAAATGAGATATGATTAAAATTCAGGTTGAAGGACACAACCAATAGCCTTGATACTTTTTCAATGCCTGTTTAACACAGATTTAGCTCCATGCTCTACCCCAAACCACATAAGCCCCTAAGTTAGCACACAAAAATGGGTTTATCTGCTATCTGGTCCCCTCTCATTCTCTCTCTTCAAATACATCATACTTTATTTATTCTTCCCTTCCTTTATTGTCCGTGGATTTCAAGACAATAACCCAGAAGGAAAATTGGTGACGTGGGGAATCTAGTTTCATCTCATTCTGACTTTAATCACCAAGCCACATCCCCAGTACTTTGTTGTTGTTGTTGTTGTTATTGTTGTTCAATTTTGAGACAGGGTCTCACTAAGCTCATTAGGTCCTCACTAAATTGCTGAGGCTGACTTTTAACTTGTAATCCTCCTGTCTCAGCCTCCAAAACCACTGGGATTAGGGGCAGGCACCGAGATGACTGACCCAGGCATTTTTTCCTAGGAAAATGGAAGACCTACCTTTGCACAAAAATCTGTACACAAGGGGCTGGGATTGTGGTTCAGTAGTAGAGCACTTGTCTAGCACATGTGAGGCAGAGTTCAATCCTCAGCACCACATAAAAATAAATAAATAAAGGTATTATGTCCGTCTACAACTAAAATATTTTTTTTTTAAAAAGTGTACACAAAAGTTCATAGCAGTTTTATTTGTAATAACCAAAAACTGATTTTAAAAAAGATATCTTTCAACAGAGGAATGGTTAAACAAACATACCATTACCATTGCAATAAAAAGAAAAATCGATTGATACACTATCATCTTATGTAATGAATAACATTCTTTTTGTTTGTTTGATTTTGTTTTTTGTACTGGGGATTGAACCCAGGGGTGCTTAACCATGGAGCCACATCCCCAGTCCTTTTTTTTATATTTTATTTAGATACAGGGTCTCGCTGAGTTGCTAAGTGCCTCCCTACGTTGCTGAGGCTGGCTTTAAACTCATAAACCTCCTGCCTCAACCTCCCAAGTCGCTGGGATCACAGGCATGCATCACTGCACCCTTCTATATGTACTAAATAACATTGTAAGAAAAGTTCCATAGGTGTCTCCAAACTACCAAGAGGGTTCATAGCGTACAAAGATTAAGAAACTTATCTAGAGGCTGGGGTTGTGGTTCAGTGGTAGAGTGCTTGCCTGCACGTGTGAAGCACTGGGTTCCATCCTCAACATCACATAAAACTAAATAAATAAAATAAAGGTATTGTGCCCATCTACAACTAAAAAATATTAAAAAAAAAAAAAACTTGACCTAGAGAATTTCCACAATGAATATGGAAATCTTCACCTTGTTTATTGTTTTTTTTTTTTTTTTGGACTTGATTCTCATTTTCTTAAAGCAAATATGATATTTTATCAGAAATAAATACTTATATAAAACATCTGTTAATAAAATCATATCTTCCCTTTAGCTTGCTAATAACATGAAACACTCCCAGCCCTTTTCACTTTTTAAATTTTTAGCAGGGTCTCTCTAAGTCTGAGAATAGCTTCAAATATGCATCCTCCTGTCTCAGCCTCCTGAGTCACTGGAATTACGGGCATGCACCACAACTGGTGGCTGCTCGGAACCATTTTTTAGTTCCTGGAACAACCCTACTTGAAAATAGTAATGGGTTGCATCCTGTAAAAATGCATGTCATCCAGAACCTCAGAATGTGTTTTTATTTGGAAATAAGGTCTCTCAAGATGCAATCAGTTGGGCTGGGGTTATGGCTTGGCAGTAGCGCACTTGCCTGGCATGCATGAGGCACTGGGTTCGAGTCCCAGCACCACATATAAATAAATAAATAAATGTCAATTAACAAATATTAAAAAAAAAAAGATGCAATTAGTTAAGCTTGAGGTCACAATGGATTGGGGGTTAGGGGCTCTAGACCCAAAGACTGTTGTCTAAGGGGGAAAAAAGAGAGAGACAAAGAGAGAAGAATATTCAGATAGAGGCAAAGAAATTGGGCGTGGTTGATCTATAACCTAGAAGATAGGAAGCGGTGTCTCCTTCAAGGCCTTTAGATAGAACCAGACCTATCAATATCTTCATTTCAGTACTTGAGACTCTAGAACTGCAAGAGAATCCTTCCAATTTGTGTTGTTTTAGCAACCTTGGGGAACTACCAATAACAATGTATGGTTCATTTAATAAGCTGCTAGATTTGGTATGCTAATATTAGTTCTATTTATTGTACTCATGCATTCATTCTGGAGATCAAAACCAGGGCCACAGATGGATTAGCTCCATTAAAATTGGAGAGAAACTTATTGTGACATTAAGGGTAACACAGTTAAGGAGTATTTTTAGTATGCTGAACTCAAGTACCTTCTATAAAAACCACAGTCTAGCCAGGCACCATGATGCATGCCTGTAATCCCAGCAATTTGGGAGGCTGAAGCATGAGGATCTGAAGTACAAGGTCAGTCTCAGCAATTTATCAAAGCCCTGAGTCAAAATAAAAAAGGGCTGGAGATTGTAGCTCTATGGTAAAGTGCGCTGGGTTCAATTCCCAGTACCAAACACACAGACACACACACACCCACACACAATCTGACAGAAATTACAGCAACAGATTTTAATCACTCAACATATTCTCCCAAACTTATAAACTTATTTCTAAATATAAGTTGCTTTTCTGAAGCCTGAGGTTGTAGCTCAGAGGTAGAGTGCTTGCTTAGCACGTGTGAAGAGTTGGGTTCAGGGCTGGGATTGTGGCTCAGCCGTAGAGCGCTGGCCTAGCTTGCGCAGGGCCCTGGGTTCGATCCTCAGCACCACATAAAAATAAAGATGTTGTGTCCACCGAAATCTAAAAAATAAATATTAAAAAATTTTTTCTCTCTCTTAAAAAAAAAAAAAAAAACTTGGGCTGGGGTTGTATAGTTCAATGGTAGAGCACTTGCCTTGCATGCGTGAGGCACTGGGTTCAATCCTCAGCACCACATAAAAATAAATAAATAAAAATAAACATACTGTGTGGGGTTGGGCAGATAGCTCAGTGGTAAAGCACCTGCCTAGCATGCATGAGGCCCTGAGTTCAACCCCCATCACCACATAAAAAATAAACAACAATAAAAAATTATATTAAAAAAATAGCCATTAAGAAAAATAAAACTTGCTTTTTTGAAGCAGAAAAAATAATGTAAGTCACCAAAAACAGGAGTGATAAAGGAAGCATTACAAAACTAACAGATAATAAAATGTTCAAAAAGAAATGATGGTAGCAATGACTCATGACATGCCTAATTTGTGTAACAAATGAACCACTTAGGAATTTTTTTTTCAAATTTTATTTTTAAAAATCTACCTCCATTGTTGGACATAGTGGCACACACCTATAATCCCTGTGACTCAGGAGGCTGAGGAAGGAAGATTGCAAGTTTGAAGCCAGCCTTAGCAATTTAGCAAGGCCCCAAGCAACTCTGTGAGACCCTGTCTCAAAATTTAAAAAATAAAAAGGGCTGGGTAGTAAAGTTCCCCTAGGTTCAATCCCCAGTACCAAAAAAAAGAAAAAGAAAAAACAATTTCCTACAAATTATAACAAACTGTACCAAACGCTGAACACAAAATACATGTCTTTAATACAAGAGTAAAGCACATATAATTATCTTTAATACATATTCACTTTAATACTGGATAGAGAATACTTAAAAGGCTGGGGATGTAACTCAGCCTATCATGCCTTGGGGTTTGATCTCCAGCACCAGAGAGAGGAAAGATACAGAGAGAGAGGGAGAAGGGAGGGAACACACTGAAATGCCAATATTAAAATAGTGATATGTCTGTAATTTTGTATGTGTGGGGTTTTTTGTTTTTTCTTTTTCTGCAGCACTGGGATCCAACCCCAGACCTTACACATACTAGATAAACACTACTGCTGAGCTACATGCCCCCCAAATAATGAGGCATCGCAAAGCTACAATCATCAAAACAGTATGGTGCTCACATAAAGACAAATATATAGATCAATGGAATAGAACAGAGCAAAGAAAGGAATCTAGGGAAAACACCTCACAAATATGATCAATGAATTCTCAACAAGGGTGCCAAAATCATTCAATGAGAAAAGACCAGTCTTTTCAACAAATAGTGGGGAGAAAATTGGATATCTATATGCAAAAGAATGACCCTACTCCATATAATAAAACTGAATCAAAATGGATCAAATACCTAAAGGTAGAGGAAAAAAATTATAAAACTCTGAGAAGAAAATACAGAGAGAAACCTTCATGACATGGAATTTGGCAAAGAATTCTTGGAAATAGTATCAAAACCCCAAATATGGGGATGAAGATGAATGGATAAAGAGAAAGCAGTCTAGACATACAATTGAACATCATTCAGCCTCAAAAAGGAAGTTCTGACACATAAACAACATAGATGAACCTTAAAGATATTATGTTAAATGAAACAAACCAGTTACTAAAGGACAAACAATGTATGATTTCATTTATATGAGGTACCTACATCATTCATATTCCTAGAAACAGAAAACAGAATGGTGGTTGCCAGAGATTAGGAGAAGGAGGAATGGGGAGCTACTGTTTAATGGGTATGAGTTTCAGATGAAAAAAGATCTGGAGGTAAACTACGGTAATGGTTGTACAGATATATAAATGTATTCAATGCCATCAAACTATATACTTGCAGCCAGCCTCAATGGATTACAGCCAGCCTGTAATCCCAGCAGCTCAGGAGGCTGAGGCAGGAGGATCACAAATTCAAAACCAGCCTCAGCAAAAGTGAGGCGCTAAGCAACTCAGACCCTCACTTTAAATAAAATACAAAATAGGGTTATGGATGTGGCCCAGTGGTCAAGTACCCCTAAATACAATCCCCAGTACCCAAAACCAAAACAAAACACTATACATTTAAAAATGGTTAGGAAGATAAATTTCACTATGTGTATTTTTCTGCTATTAAAAAAAATTTTAAATAAATACGCACATATGCATATATATATAAAAATAAAAGCCAGGCACACATGGAATCACAGCTACTCAGGAGGCAGAGGTAGGAGGTCTACAAGCTTGCGTCCAGGTCAACCTTGGCAACTTAGTTAAGACCCTATCTTAAAAAAATAAAAAGGACTGAGGATGTAGCTCAGTGGTAGAGCACCTGCCATGCATGAGGCCCTGGGTTCAATCCACAGTACAGGGGGGAATACACACACACACACACACACATACACAAGTGTAGTGGCATGCACTTATAATCCCAGCTACACAGAAGGCAGAGGAAGGAGGATTGAAGCTTGAGTCCATCCTGAGGCAACATAGCAAGACTGCATCTCTAAAAACAAAATAAAACAAAAACAAAAAATTCCAAGTTGTTCTATATTAATGAGATAGGTTATTCACTACATATATGAACATGACAAAAACAAGTTACAGCTGGGTACAGTGGTGCATGCTATAATCCTAGCAACTTGAGAGGCCTCAGACAGGAGAATCCCAAGTTTGAGGCCAGCCTGGGAACACAGCAAGACCCTGTCTCAAATTAAAAAATGAAAAATACTGAGGTTATAGCTCAGTGATAAAGGCTCAATCCTCAGCACCAAAACAAAAACAAAATTACAGAAAAGTATATTAATATAATTTTTAATATATTATATTCATAACCAAAGTCTGAAAGGTCTCATACTTATTTGTGCCTACTATGCCAGGTACTATTACAGGCCCTGGAGATAAATCAATAACAGACAAAAATCCCAACCTTTATAGATCTGACGCATTAGCGGTGACAAGATTTAAATGTAAATTATAGAAGTATGTGGATGAATTAGACTCATAAAAAATGAAGCAATAAAGGCCAAAATGAGAATGACAAGATGAAAAGATACCTCTAAAATAAATTTTATTTATTTGTTCATTCATTCTTTCATTTATTCTAGGGATCAAATTTTATCACTAACCTATATCCCCAGTCCTTTTTTTATTTTGAGACACAGTCTCGAAACTTGAGGAAGCTGGTCGCAAATTTGGAATCCTCCTGCCTCAGCCTCCCAAGGCACTTATATTACAGGCTTGTGTCATCACGCCCAGCTAAAATTTTAAACTATGTGATTTCTGAATAAGATAGTAGACTAAATATATGCACCCACTTTTACTCCCTCATCTCCTCACACATACAACAAATATATACATATATATTTTTTTTAAAGGAAAGAATTTATGACATAAAACCACAAGGATGGAAAGAGGAGCAGTCAAGTTTGAAACTAGAAATCAAACAGAACATTGCCTTAGCAGACCCACAAGAACTGAATTCTAAAACAACAATGGAAAAGGCAGAAAACCAACCTAACTTACACTACAGAATTCCCTAAACCCTAAAGCTGGTAGTTCCAGGTACCAGCAGGTGTGCAGAGCAGTGAGAATGAAAACTAAAAGGAGAATTAATCACAGTGTTCAGGAGAGATGTGGATTCTGATCCTATCCTCCATTTCTTCTGGCCTGAGCAAGTGCCCCTTCCTCACTGTGCCAAAAGATTTACTTCCCAGACAGTATAAACCAAAGATTCTCTGGTCTAGGAAAAACCAACTGAGTTATAGGCCCAGAGTAAAAAATAAATTTTTAAATAATATATATGTGATATCAACCAAGATGAAAACAAACACAGCTCTTTGTTCAGCTTGGGAAATTAGAAAATCTATACTTGTCATGAAAGATACAGAAAAGTTAGGAAAGATACAGAAAAGTTAAGAAAGGCCAAGTTTTAAAGGAAATATTAATGAGGAACTATGTAGTACATTAAACATTATTCAAAACAGAGATGTGTTTAAAATAGATAAAAATATAGAAAAGTAAATGCTGAACAAGGTAGAAAGGCAAGCAGCAATTAAAAAGGCAGGTAGGTAGGCGGGCACAGGGGCACTATAACCCCAGCAGATTGGGAGGCTGAGGCATACATACATATGGGCTGGGGCTCAATCATTAAGCACTACTGGGATCAATCCATGGTACTAAAAAAGAAGGCAAGTAAATAAGCAAACAGGCAGAAATGAAGGAAGCTGCTTGGCTTACTATCTAGTTAGGAGTTCTAGCCCAAGGAATGACAGTACCAGCCCTGGGTTTGTTTTCATTTTCTGAGCAAGAAAATGAAAATGAACAGGCAAAAGGGATAAAGAAGGGTACAGACAGTCAAAAAGAACAAGCAATGAAGTGTTTCTTTCTGGTTTCTTTTTGTACAAGGGATTGAACCCAGGGGTGCTCAACCCACTGAGGAGTTACAGCCCCAGCCCTTGATCCCTTCTTTATTTCTTCTTTATTTATTTATATTATGAGACAGGGCCTCACTAAATTGCTGAGGGGGGTGATCGAAGTTAAACTTGTGATCCTCCTGCCTCAGGCTCCTGAGCCACTGGGATTACAGGCATGTGCCACCACACCTGGCAAAGCACAGTGTTTCTGAAACTAAGTTTCAAGAAGCAGCTCATCAAAACAGTTCAATTATGGAGTAAAAGAACTCAGAAGGATTCTAGTATAAACCTTAAAAGTTATTGAAAGAGCTGAAACACAGAACTATGAGAAAAGAACATAGAAAGTTACACAAAAGATTTTAGGAAACTGCACCCCTTCAGCTCCTTGTTCAGCACCCTGTACTCTCTCTCCATCCCAAGTAATACTGTGCCCTACAGGCTGCCTGATGTGATATTTCATCTTCTTCATCAGCTAAACAGGTGATACTGGACCAGGATGTACCTCATTGGTTGCAGAAAACCTGCCTAGCATTCACAAGTTCCTGGGTTTGAATCCGCATTACTGAAAAAAATAATAATAATAAAATTTAAAAAGCAATACCCTGCCCTCCTTTTTCCTCTCAAAAGCTATCCATTGTAGTACATCTCAGTAGTAAATAATACCAAGACATAATTTAAAAAGTCTTGTAATTTAGCAATTAAGAATGCTGACTAGGGCTGGGGACATAGCTTAGATGGTAGAGTAATTGCCTAGCATGCACAAGGCCCTGGGTTCAATCCCCAGCACTACAAAAAAAAAAAAAATGCTGACTATGCTGGGTGCAGTGAGAATATGCCTGTAAATCCAGCCACTTACTTGGGAAACTGAGGCAGGAGGATCACAAGTGTGAGGTCAGCCCTAGCAACTTAATGAGAATCTGAGCAACTCTGCGAGACCCTGTCTCAAAACAAAGGACTGGGGATGTAGCTCAGTTGTAAAGCACTGAATTCAATCCCCAGTAACCCCTTACCTCCAAAAAACATTAAATTAAATGAAATAATACATATGAGGACTGAAATAATACATTTAGAACATCTATCATACTATTAATAAACTTTAATAATAGTTACTAAAGTATTATAAATGAATTATTGATGTCAATGGCTTTATCAGTGTTCCTTCTTCAAAGAGTATTTTCATATTAACATAAAGAATTATTTATTTATTTGTTTGTTTATTTATTTATTTATATTATGAGACAGGGTCAGCCCTAGCAACTTAATGAGAATCTGGGCAACTCTGTGAGATCCTGCGAGATCTCATTAAGTTGCTAAGTTGATAGGACTACAAATAGTACCTATCATTAGATGTGGTTTCCAGAAAGACCTTAAATGTGTTCTTTTATTGTTACATCTAAGTAAAATAAATAACCACAGAAACATTGGACAGGGCGGGGGTTGTGGCTCAGCGGTAGACCACTTGCCTAGCACGTTCGAGGCCCTGAGTTCGATCCTCAGCACCACATAAAAATAAAAACAAAAGTATTGTGTACACTATTAAAAAAAAAAAAAAAAAAAAAGGGGCTGGGGATGTGGCTCAAGCGGTAGCGCGCTCGCCTGGCATGCGTGCGGCCCGGGTTCGATCCTCAGCACCACATACAAACAAAGATGTTGTATCTGCTGAAAACTACAAAATAAATATTAAAAAATTAAAAAAAAAAAAAAGAATAAACCACCAATGCTGGGTTTTACATTCATTCATTTAATCCACAAATATGCACTGAACTCTGGTCTTATATACTAGACATTACTGTAAGAATTGGCATACTATGGTGAACGTGGAAAGCAAAAGTGCTCTCATTAAACTTATGTTCCAATTACATTATTGAAGCCATAAAACTTACTTTGTCCATTCAAACTATGGTGAAAATGTGGAGAAAAAATACAAAAGGAAAAAAAAGACGAAACAAGACATAAATTAAGAGAATTTATCTGAAAAGTCAGAGATAAGTTTCTGATGTAGAGACTAAATAACAAAATAGGACAGTGTACTCTGGCATACAGAGGAAATTAATAAATGTGTCCATTCCTTTCTCTGGGTTTGTTTTCTTTTTTTTTTAATATATTGTTTTATTTGTAGATGGACACAATACCATCATTTTATTTATTTATGTGGTGCTGAGGATCAAACCCAGCGACCCGCACATGCCAGGCGAGCACGTTACCACTTGAGCCACATCCCCAGCCCCCTGGGTTTGTTTTCTTACGAACCAAAGAATTGTCTTATTTGACAACTATCTTGTTTGAAAATGAGAGAACTAGGGGCTGGGATGTGGCTCAAGCGGTAGCGCGCTCGCCTGGCATGCGTGTGGCCCGGGTTCGATCCTCAGCACCACATACAAACAAAGATGTTGTGTCCGCTGAAAACTAATAAATAAGTATTCAAAAATTTAAAAAAAAAAAAAAGAAAATGAGAGAACTATCTTGTTTCCAACTCAAAAGTTTATTCACTGATGTCTACTTACTGAAATCACCATGATATGAGACAACATTCTTAAAAACAGGTGGACTACAAGAAGTACCTATCATTAGATGTGGTTTTCAGAAGGGCCTTAAATGTGTTCTTTTATTGTTACAAGTAAGTGAAATAAACTACATAACCACAGAAACAATGGACAGAATTGTTACTCTTGCACCCCTTTATAGGACTGTACTGCTAGAGAATTAACATTTAAAATAAATATTCTGACTAGCCTAAGGGGGAAAAAGATGGCTCCAAAGACAGTTTCCACAATAGAGGATTTAATTTTATTAGTTTTGGAATTAAGCAACTTCAAGATGTTATGACCTAACTCAAGAATAAAGGATTTTTTATTTTTTTATTTTTCTGCACTGGGGTAGAACCCAGGGTCTTGCACATGCTAGCCAAGTCTTCAGTCACTAAGCTACATTCTCAGCTGGTTTTATTTTCTTGATTACTGCAATTTAGTTTTTGAAGAACAACTACCACTTGGCTTGTTGAAATTCCTATTGTTATTGCCTTAGAAGAAAGTCATCCACACAGAAAACACAGGATGTAAGGGCAATCTGGATTCAACATCTGTCACCCCACGATCCCCAGGGTTGACTCAACTGATCTGGCTGGCTAGGTGGGTGTTCCCTTCCTCTGTCACCACTCCAAATGCATCCCTCCAAAGCTGTCAGCTTGGTCAAAGCGGACAACCTTCCCCGGTAGAGGAGGATTGTTCTTCAGTCAAGAGTGAGTATGGTATGAAGACATGAATTGGTGTGAATGTACTTTGTATACAACCAGAGATATGAAAAATTGTGCTCTATATGTTTAATAAGAATTGTAATGATTCCACTGTCATATATAAATATAAATGAATAGATAGATAGATAGTATATGAGTAGCTGCCCTCCCCTATTAGAATCTCCAAACAAGCTCTCAAGGTCCACACAAAGAACACAAAACACCTTCTCAAAATACCCATAAAACAACATATTATTCTCATCTCTTAGTAAACTATTTGAATGTGGAGGGGGGATAGCATGCCAAAAACTAAGCGGAGACCACTATTTCAAAGCAACAAGAAAACTAAAGTTCCAAGAATGCTGAAGTATCTACTTCTTTTTTTTTTTTTTTTAGTTTTTGGCGGACACAATATCTTTGTTTGTATGTGGTGCTGAGGATCGAACCCGGGCCGCACATATGCCGGGCGAGCGTGCTACCGCTTGAGCCACATCCCCAGCCCCTCTCTACTTCTTAATTTCTAAGAAAATACAGAATATTCAGGATGCCACCACCAATCTACTGCATAAAGATAGGCAGATTGGGATTTCTTTTGAAAATGTTAATTATATTTCAATTGTTGAATTAGTAAAATACACTTAATGAATTTTTGAACGGTCTTTGCAATTTAATATATTTTTAAAAGTTTGGTGTTTTTTTGCTTGTTTTGGCAGTACTAGGGATTGAACCCAAGGCTTCACACATGCTAGGCAGTGCTCTCCCACTGGGCTGTATCCCCAATCTTCTTAAGAAGTATCTTGACATCTTAATTTTATGCTGCCTGAATTACTATTTTCCTATATCTGAAAAAGGCAAACAAAGGTAATGGATAAGAATTTTGTTAATTGATGCTTTTTAAAACTATAATTATACTGGTGAGAATTACATTAAAAGAATTTTTCTTTCCTAAATGTCAGCCTTTACAAACCCAAACAGCATTCCTCTTTTGCCTTCTACTATATTTTCCATCCACAATAAACTGTGCATAATAGAACACAAAGACTTCTCTGCTAATGAGAATACCAGAATCAAGAGAGGAAAAACCTACACTCATTACAAACTAATTCACATCTCATGTTTGAATATTAAATTGTAAATCAAATCAAAATGCAATCTTGAGGCTGGGGCTGGGGCTCAGTGGTAGCGCACTTGCCTGGTATGTGTGAGGCACAGGGTTCAATTCTCAGCACTGTGTATAAATAAATAAAATGAAGGTCTATCAACAACTAAAACAATATTAAAAAAAAAAAAAACTAATCTTTTCCCAACTAGTCCTTTGGTGCACTACAAATTGCACATCCAATTTTAAAAGTGTTCCTCAAATCAGACATAACTTTCCTATGTTCATATATGAAAAACTCTACATCACATACAACCACAAGAATAGGAAGTCACACTCCATGTATGTATAATATCAAAATACACTCAACTGTCATGTATAACTAAAAAGAATAAAAAATTTTAAAGTAACATTTTTTTAAAAAGGAATAAATTTGGGCTGGGGTTGTGGCTCAGTGGTACAGCACTTGTCTAGCATGTGTGAGGGCCTGGGTTCAATTCTCAGCACCACATTAAAAAAATAGATATCATGTCCATCTAGAGCTAAAAATATTTTTTAATTTTTTTAAAGTGTTCCTCAAAATTGTTAGCAATCTATACACAAGAAAGACTATTTGCCACTAGTAAGTAGAACTAATGAATAATAAAGTATGAAGAATTACCAATTCATACAGACAAAAAAGTCATCATTATCATCATCTTAGAACTATTACTGCAACACAACAGACTACAAAATATACTCTTCTGATCCAACACCATATTGAGATATGATAAAAATGAAGAACCAGGTCCCTTGAAGAAAGACAGCCACCAGCAGTCTTTAAATCAGAATAAGTGGGTTGGGAATGTAGCTCAGCGGTTGAGCTCTTGCCTATTATGCACAAAGCCCTGGGTTCAAGTTCCAGCACTTTAAATATTAAATAAATCAGAATAAGTACAATTACCATGATGAAATGTTGTTATTAACCCTAAATAAAGATTAACTTAAATAAAGCTTAAGAGAAAAGTGAATTCTTTTTTTTTGGCGGGGGGAGTGTTGCCAGATATTGAACTCAGGAGCACTCCACCACTGAGCCACATCCCCAGCCCTATTTTGTATCTTATTTAGAGACAGGGTCTCACTGAGTTTTGCTGAGGCTGGCTTTGAACTATCGATCCTCCTGTCTCAGCCTCCCCAGCCGCTGGTATTACAGAAATGTACCACTGCACCCAACTGAAAAGTGAATTTAAAAAAAAAGATCTTTTGAAAACATATAAGACAGAACTAACAAGGACTATAGGGAAACAACCAGTATTCAACTCCAGCAAAAATACAAAGTAGAAAGTTTTCAAAAAATAGGATTATTTTCTTGGTCCCTAAAATGATTCTAAGGTAAGAAGGTATGTTGCAGCAAGGGATTCGGACCAAATATTCATTTACTTTCTTTTCACTGAACACAGTACATTTCTACCCTATGTCCGTCCATTCATGGATCTCATTTTCCAAAATTCAACAAGCTACCAAAGTCATCTAGTTATTTCCTAGGGAGAATTAACTGTAATATAGCAAAAAGAGGATTGGAAGTAAAAATTAGATTTGAACTCTCTAGATATGCATTACAACCTACTCCATGTCTTAGACGTGGCCGGCGAGACTTTAATTAATGTTCACTGAGAAACATCAAGAAACTAAACTTTTTCTGAAAGAATGGGAACTGTCTCAACCTAGTTCTGATAAAGTTTAAACCTGGGGTTCTGGACCAAAGATATGTCGCGAACCCCAACCATTACACAACAACCATTACACATCTATGATCTTCCTTTTGCTAGAAAGGGGTAAAGGGAAAAATGAAGAAAAAATACATTTTCTTATTTAATTATCATGTACTGACTGTGGGATTGATAAACTTAGAAGAGATAGAAGAATCTTTTAACATCAAAAGCAACATCTAAGGGCTGGGGTTGTAGCTCAGTGGTAGAGTGCCGGCCTCATACATGTAAAGCACTGGGTTGGATACTCAGCACCACATAAAAATAAATAAATAAAATAAAGGCATTGTGTCCATCTACAACTAAAAAAAATTTTTTTAAAGAGAAACATCTAAAAATTGCATAAGCAAGCAAAAAACAATAAATAAAATCATCTGTTTCATTAACAAAGGGTCCTGAACCAAAAAATGTTATTTTCTGATTAGAAATTTAAGCTGATATTGGTCAGCTAATAAAAATACTATCAAGAGACTGTCATTCTGGTAAGTGTTGTTTAAAAAAAACAAAACAAAATAAAGCAACCACACCCACACAGCTGGAAAAAAGCTTCTGACATATGCACTAAGACTTGTTTATCCAGGCCACTTCTTAATAAGAGAAATGCTTTGCAATTTGACTAGGGTTATATAAGAACTTTGCAATGTGTGATCAATTTAAAATCTTGTTTATTTGCTCCCTAGTTCACAGATAAGTTATTTCACTCCAAGATCAGGTGTCCCTAACAGCATTTTGCCAATTGTAATAGTTTTACTCCATCACTCAGCACTTTCTTCAAGAGAATTTTAGCCATTAATTTTATTGCCCTTTCCCATAAAAATTTTTTGAAGATTAAAATGTTAATATTGATGTGTGACATATCAACATCTTAAAATAGTTCTCTCCTGGGGGCTGGAGTTGTGGCTCAGTGGTAGAGCACTTGCCTGGCATGTGTAAGGCACTGGGCTCAATCCTCAGCGCACCGCATATAAATAAATAAATATAAGATCCATTTACAACTAAAAAATATTTTTGAAAAATAGCTCTGCTCCCAGAAGCATTGTGAAAAAGACAGTAAATTTAAGGATGATTTCAATTTTAGTATCAAAACCTGCCTTTCAGAGACATAAACAAATTCAAATTTAAATTTCAACAGTGAATGACAGCAAGGAATTCTTCCTCTTCCATTCCCCACTCCACTTTTTTTTTTTTTTTTTGAGACAAAATAAATTGTGAAGCTAACCTGGAACTTTTGATTTTCCGGCGTCAGTTTATGGTGTAACACACCCGATCAAAAAAAAAAGATTTCTGGGAAAGGATATATTTTATTTTACAAGGCAATGACCAAGGATATTGAAAAAAAAATTCCTAGGGAGAAATAACTGTAATATAGCGAAAAGAGGATTGGAAGTAAAAATTAGAAGATTTGAACTCTCTAGATATGCATTACAACCTACTCCATGTCTTAGACTTGGCCCGTGAGACTTTCATTAATGTTCACTGAGAAACGTCAAGGAACTAAACTTTTTCTGAAAGAATGGGAACTAGTTCTGATAAAGTTTAAACCTGGGGTCCCGAACCCCCACCATTACCCAAACCTCTGCCCTCAGCACAGGCCCTCCTAACACTTAAAAAGAAAATCTCAAAATACAGCCCGGGGTGGTGGTGGGAAGGAGAGACCCCTGAGTAGATCGTCAAGAATTTTAAATTTTAAAATGAAAACTAAACTCCAAAAGCAACGCCTCAGCTCAACAGCAACGTGGTCCGGTGTTTATGAACCCAACTACTCTGGAAGTAAGCGCAGCCACGGCGCCCACGGAGCCGGCCCCAGGCAGCTGCCGCCGGCGCAGGGTGACAGACGACCTCAGCACACACCGGCACATCGCCCGAGAGGAGGC
>NW_026000079.1:6273522-6282264 GCF_001458135.2 Marmota marmota marmota | reverse complement strand
CGCGCAGCCCCGGGTCTCCTCAGTCGTCAGCCCCTCGGCCCCTCCCCCTTGAGGGGAGCCCCAGTCCTCCCGTCTCCTCACCGGGGTTAGCAGTAGTCGCCGCCATGGCCTAGATGCCACCGCCGCCGCGCCACCCACCCCCCTAGTGGGAGGAGCTGTCGCCACCGAGCCGGAGGAGGGAGGGGAGAGAAGAGCCACTCCCCAGAAGCGGCGCCCCCCTGCCGCCACCGCTACCGCGGAACCCAAGATGGCGGACGCAGCAACCCCCACCGCCCCGGCCCCGGGGAGGAGAGGCCCCGCCCACTGATGGGCGGGGCCATACTGCAGCCGGCCTCTCTGGGAAAGCGGACCAATGGTGTCCAAAGTGGCTAGCGGGCAGGGCTGGGGACGGCGCCTGCCGGTCCCTGGAAGGCAGGGCGAGGAAGAAATCCAGCTGTCTCCCTAAACACGCCTTTTTTGCGTCAGAGGGAGGTCAGTGACCAGTTGACGTCAGTGAAAAGCAATGAAAAATGGGCATTTCACTAAAAAGTTTTGACTTGGTAGTCAGTTCGACCGGGTATTCCCCTGCGGACTATTTATTTCGTAAATCTTCTTTAGGTGTTCTAATACTTCACAAGGTGGCTTGTCCTCTAGTGGAAAAAAGTTCAATAACTAATTTTTGAAAGATTTCTAATGGATCTGGTAGGGTAAAAGGATCTGGGCATTTATGATCTGGTAAAGGAGATAGTGACAGCCCAAACCAGAGGCATTGAAGAACTTATTTTTGATTAAGGTGAATAGAATAACATCCTTTGGTCAATAATAGGAACAAAGTGACAGGTTTTCAGTAAGGAAGTGATCACATGCTGACTGCACAGATTGATTTTCTAGTAATAGGAAGCACTGAGCACTTTAGACTACTTATATGTATTTTCTCATTTAATTCTTACAACTACACTATGAGATCTATTCTACTGTTATTTTCATTTTGCAGCTAAGGAAATAGAAACAAAGAGGTTAATCAAGGGACATCCAGCAAGTAAATCCAGTAGTGGTGTGGGAGGCAAAATAAAGGAGTCTGAGACTAGAAACCTTTTCCACCTATCCCCCTGTTCTGAGCTCTACAGATTTAGCACTACGGGGTACTACTACCTTTTCATGTATCTTCACAAATTGTTTAATATGAATTTAATTAGAATTTTAACAAAAATCCTATAATGCTATTCTTTTTTAATTTTTTTTTTTAGTTGTACATGGACACAATACTTTATTTAGATGTTTTTTATGTGGTGCTGAGGATCGAACCCATGTATGAGGCAGGCACTCTACCACTGAGCCACAACCCCTGCCCCCCTATTATGCTATTCTTAGGAGTACTATAAAGATTACATTGATTCATTTATCTCATTTAGCTAAAAGCCAATACATTTTAGAATACTTTGCATATGGGTTACATTTGTTAAAATTTAATTTTCTTTGTTACCATTTGTTGTTATATTTCTAATTTTACCAAATAGGGAAAAAAAAAAAAAAAGGTCATCCACTTAGATAGGTTCAGTGGTGCATGCAACTGGAAAGGCTGAGGCAGGAGGATCTCAAGCTCCAGGCCAGCCTACATAATAACTAAGACCCTGTCTCCAAAAAAAAAAGAGGTAGGGGTATATCTCAGTGGTAAAGTGCCCCTGGGTTCAATCTCCAATACCTACAAAAATAAAAATATGGAAAGAAGTACACTAAGGCATTGAAATATGAAAAAAGTTAAGTACTTCAATTGAAAATTACAATTGAGGGGGGGCTGGGATGTAGCTCAGTGGCAAAGCATCTGCCTTGCATTAGCAAAACCCTGGATTCAACCCTCAGTTCCAAAAAAGACCAAAAAAAAAAAAAAACACCAAAATTATAATTGAGGGGCTCGCATTGTGGCTCATTGGTAGAGCACTTGCCTAGCATGATTGAGGCGCTGGGTTCCATCCCTGGCACCACATAAAAATCAAAACAAATAAAATAAAGGTATTGTGTCCATCTAAAAAAAAATTAATTACAATTGAATTTAATTAAGCAAGACTCCAGTGCAGATATAGAATGTGAATGTGTGTGTCTTAAATACGGTAAGTTCAGGCTGGGGTTGTAGCTCAGTGGTAGAGTGCTCACCTAGCACATGTGAGGCTCTGGTTTTGATCCTCAGGACTACAAAAAATAAGTAAATAAAATAAAGGTATTGTGTCTATTGCTGAGCCACAACTCCAGCCCAAACAAAAAATATTTGAAAAAAAATAAATGTGGTAAGATCATGAAAGCAGCCAAAAATTTTAAGGTAACTAAGAAGTACAACTATGAATATCTAACAATTGGATTTTTTTGGACTAGCAATCAATCCATTTGTCCTTTGCCTGCTGCACTTTCTTTATTAGAAAATTTTGTCAGTCAATGATGTGAAAAACCATTGAAGCATAAGTGGGTGGGCATAGGGGAGGGAATATAGACGGTATAGAGGAATGAGAGTGATCAAATTATGTCCTGTGTATGTGCAAATATAACAGTTTCCACTATTATGTATAATTTGGGAGTGAGGTACTAGGGATTGAACTCAGGAGCACTTGACTGCTGAGCCACACCCCTAGCCCTATTTTGTATTTTTTTAATTTAGAGACAGGGTTTCACTGAGTTCTAAGCACCTTGCCATTGCTGAGGCTGGCAATCCTGCCTCAGCTTCCTGAACCACTGGGGTTACAGGTGTGTGCCATTGCACCCGGCTTAGGCATAATTTTAAAGCACCAATTTAAAAAGCAAACCATTGGGGCTGGGGTTGTGGCTCAGTGGTAGCGTGCTTGCCTTGCATGCAGGGGCACTGGATTCAATCCTCAGTACCACATAAATTAATAAAATAAAGGTATTGTGACCATCTACAACTGAAAAATTTTTTAAATAAATAAAAAGCAAACCATTGATGCTTCCAAGACATTTTTTAAACAAAATGTAATACAACTTCTCTACTGAGTAAAATTTATTTTCTCAGAAAAAAATGCAAAACAATGTTTCCTAGCATGACATCAATGAATTTTCTGGATAAAAGAGATGAAGTTTACATTCTTGATAGAAAAAAAAAATTGGTAGAAGTCATTTTGTTACAGAGATATTTGTACAAATAGCTACAAGTTAAAAACAAATATTTAGCTTAAAGAAAGTATAACAAGCTATTGGTAAAATTCTTTATTAAACATTACACAGAATCAGGGTATACACCGTGAAAAGTCAGTATCAGCACTGTGCCTGCTAACAGATGTTTACATTAGGAGTGGACACCACTGTACACAATATGATGGTAGTTCCATCGCAGATGGTAAGATTGCAAAACCTTGATTTTTAACTCTAAGAACAAAATATCAGCCAGGCAGGGTGGCATACACCTGTAATCTCAGAAGCTCTCAAGGCCAAGGCAGGAGGATCACAAGTTCAAAGCCAGCCTCAGCAACTTAACAAGGCACTGAGCAACTTAGCAAGACTGTTTCAAAATAAAATATAAAAAGTGCTGGAGATGTGGCTCAGTAGTTAAACACTCCTGGGTTCAATCCCCTGGTGCCAAAGGGGGGGGGGTTAAAAAAATCCATAATTTGCAGTCATCCATTTTATGCAATACATGAGAAGAAATGCCCTGAAACTTCCTACTTAGTTTATCATTAAAAAATTCAAGTTACAGTGAATTTGGTGGTACACTCCCATAATCCCAACTACTTGGAGGCTGAGCCAGGAGGATCACAAGTTTGAGACTAGTCAGGCAAATTAACCAGAATCAGTCTCAAATTTTAAAAGGGCTGAGGATATAGCTCAGTGGTAGAGCTCTTACCTAGTATGTGCAAGTTCCTGGATCCTCAGTGGTAGAGCTCTTACCTAGTATGTGCAAGATCCTGGCACTGGGTGGCTGGGGGGGGAAATCAAGTTACAGAAAATTACATTTTTCATTTAGTTAAGAATTACTTTGTTGGCAGTCTGAAAAAGTCATCTTGGGATCAAAACTGATGGAGTTGTATTTTAATGCAGAAAATATCTTGTTCCTATAAGAAATCTTTCTCCTAAATTTTGATTCAACATAGAACAAATTAGTACAAACCATAAATATAGTAAAATAGTAGCCAGTGAGCAAAATATTTGAGAATATGTAGGTAAATAGGTATTTTTTCACAATGAAGTATAGATACCAGGAATAGGTAAGATGCAGATACAGTTATTTTTAATAATGACTAAAGGAAAAGTTCCTTCTTTTATGTAAATAATACTAACAGAAACTATTTTTATTGTTTCAAGTGTACTTGCTCAAATAGCTTATCTGAGCAATATTTTCATTAACTTGAGCTTATAACTTCAAGTTCTAAATGCCATGTGTTATGGTTTGGATCTAACATGTCACCCAAAGGCTCATGTGTTAAAGGCTTGGTCCCTAGCTGATGACACTATTGGGAGCTGGTGAGGACTCAACTGGAAGGAAGTTAGGTCACCAGAGATATGGCCATAAAAGGGATAGTAGGACCCAGGCTCCTACTCTCTCACTCTTTGCCACCTTGAGACGAACAGCTTTACACCACCACTCACTCCCCACCACAGACCTAAAGCAATGGGGCCAACTTACCATGAACTGAACCTTTGAAACCATGAGTCAGAATAAACCTTTCCTCCTTTTAATTTGATCTTCTCAGATATTATGTCAAAGAAACAGAAAGCTGACTAATATACCAACCATGGTTGTTTTGTTATTGTATTATTGCTGTGGTTTTTTGTTCTTGTTTTCTTTTTCTTTTTTTTTTTTTTTGTGTGTGTGTGGTGCTGGGGATCAAACCCACGGTCTCACTTGTGCTAGGCAATCATTTCTGCCCTTGAGTGATTACTCTGCTACATATATCCTCAGCCCATTATGATTACTTTTTAGTGTTTTTTTTTTTTTTTTAATTAACCCATGCACAATGACTTGTTTTCTGGCTTGTTGAAGTAATGGGTCAGACAACCAATACAAGTCCCAATAGAAGATGAAGTGTGGCTTAATGTCTACAAGGTTCTGGGTTCAATCCACAGCACCAGGGGAAGGGGGGAAAAAAAGATGTGCATGTCTAGACTCCTAATGCTTTTCTCAGACAAAGCACATCTACCTTCCAATTGCTTGCCACCAAAAATCAGTCTTAGCTAATCAGGAAGAATGCCTACCTTATTTTGAAAGATGTCTACATTTTCTATTTATTTTATCAGAAGGTTCAACAACCTTGGGAATGAAGGGCTTCCACATAAGAGTTTTTTGAAAATCTGCATGTTAATGGCAGTTCCACTGAAGATGGTGAATCACAAAGCCATGATTATGTTATGAACAAAGTATTAATGTTATGAACAAAGTATCAGATGAAAGAGTGCTTGCCTAGCATGCACTAAGAACTGGATTCAATTCCTACCACTGGAAAAAAAAAAAGAAATTCAGGATTTTGTAAGAACACACTATAATTATGATGCAGATACCTTGACCACAAAGTTTATTATTTCATAACACATGATTATTTATTTATTTATTTATTTATTTATTTATTGGTATTGGGAGATTGAACCCAGGGACATTTTACCAGTGAGCTACATCCCCATTCCTGAGAATGGCCTCAAATTTGCAATCCTCCTGCTTTAGCCTTCAGAGTTGCTGGGATTACTGGCATGTACCACCTATCACATGTTTTCAGTTTAAAAAGTTAATATTGGGCTGGGGTTATGGCTCAGCAGTAGAGCGCTTGCCTTGCACATGCAAGGCCCTGGGTTCGATCCTCAGTACCACATAAAAATAAAAATAAATAAATAAATAAATAAAGTTAATATTACTACTAAAATTTTAAAATTATATAAATTCTATTATCTTTATTATGGTAAACCATAGTCTTTCCTTCTCCCCCTCCCCCCACATAGGATTGAACCAAGGATCTCACACATGTGAGACAAGCACTCTATTACTGAGTTACATGCCCATGGCAAACCCATTTTTTATTTATTCAGAACTGTAATATGCAGATGTGCCCAAGTTTTACTACATATCCCTGGATAGAATTGCCAGGTTTAGCCAATAAATCTCACAGGACAGATCAATTTTATTTTAGGATTAACAACAAATAATTATTTAGTTTTTTTGTTTTTCATTTGTTACAACTTCTTTTAATTTACCTATACCTCCTCCTTCCAGTGTTGCTCAGAGAGGCTAACTGAGAAAAGGGGTTGCCTTTCTTTTGTTTGTTTGTTTGTTCTTTTTAGTTATACATGACAGTAGAATGTACTTTGGCATCTCAAACATACATGGAGTATAACTTTCTTTCTTGTGGTTGTACACTGGTTGTGTACTCACATATGAACATAGGAAAGGAATGTCCGATTCATTCCACTGTCTTTCCCATTCCCATCTCCCCACTCCCTCTTGTCCATTCCAGAGAACTTCCCTCCTCCCACCTGTTGTGAGTCAGCATTCACATATCAGAGAGAACATTTGGCTTTTGGTTTGGGGGGATTAGTTTATTTCACTTAGCATAATAGTCTCCAGTTCTATCAATTTACCAGCAAATGTCATAATTTCATTTTTTTATGCCTGAGTAATATTGTGTATATGTACCACTGTTTAGTATGTTTTGAATGTTGCATAGGACAATTTGCACTAAAGAATTTTTATATTTTAATCTGACAACTCTACTTTTGGAGGATAAAATTTTAAGGAACACCAATTTAAGCTATTTGGGGGAGAAAAAAACAGAATCAGGAAATCCACTAGATCCCACCTCTCGACCAAAACATGTGCATCAATTGTAAGAGACTTATCACTGCAAAGAATGTCAGAACCAAAGTTAAAAGAGATAAGAAAAAGGATTTTTAAAAAGAAAGAAAAAGGGCTGGGGATGTTACTCAGTTACTCATGCTTGTCTGGGCATGCATTGAGACCCTGGGTTCAATCCTTAACATCACAAATAAATAAATAAGAAAACAATGAAAAAGGAGATTTAAAAAAAAAAATGGCAATGAGGAAAAGAATACCTAAAAAAAAAAAAAAAAGCCTAGTTTAGATTATGGAAGAAGGTAAGAGATAACCTAGCAAGAATCAGACAATAGAAGTCAAAGGAATTTCAAGATAAAATAGTTTCTGCAACAACATCATATATTCAGAGAAACTAAGGAAAATCAGGATAGATAAGTAAATCTAAGAACTGAAAATCAGATGCTATTGGGTAAATAAGTAGAGGCTGCTGGTTATAATAGATCAGTTTTGCAAGAGGCATGACAATGAATAGCAAGTAATTAAATGATATCTGGGGGTAGAGATAGGGTGAGGTAGAAACAGTAAACTATGTCTATAGACTGAGCTTTTTTTTTTTTAAAGACAGAGAGAGAGAGAGAGAGAGAGAATTTTTTAATATTTATTTTTTAGTTTTCGGCGGACACAACATCTTTGTATGTGGTGCTGAGGATCGAACCCGGGCCACACGCACGCCAGGCAAGCACGCTACCGCTTGAGCCACATCCCCAGCCCTAGACTGAGCTTGTAGAAAGGGACAAATTAAAAATGCAAGACACTGGACATAGTGGTACACACCTGTAATCCCAGCAGTTTGGAAGCTTGAGGCAGGAGGATTTCAAATTCAAGGTCAGCCTCAACAATTTAGCAAGGCCCTAAGCAAGTTTACAAAAAAAAAAAAAATACCAAAAATATTAAANTTTTTTTTTTTTTTTTGTACTGAATATTGAGCCCAGGGATGTGCTGAATCACTGAGCCACATCCACTGCCCTTTTTTGTATTTTACTTTTTAGAGACAGGGTCTCACAGAGTTGCTAAATGCCTCACTAAATTGTTCAGGCTGGCTTTGAACTCCCAATCCTCCTGCCTTGCCCTCCCCAGCTGCTAGGATTAAAGGCATGCAGGACCACGACTGGCTCAAAATAAAAAATTTTATAAAGGGCTGGGGATGTAGCTTGGTGCTAAAGCACCTCTGGGTTCAATCCCCAATACAAAAATAATAATTATAATAAATAAATATGCAAGAATATGTATGTGTCTGCCGGGCATGATGTATGTGTCTGAGAACACAAGGGAGACGAGGAGATAAGATTATGACTACGTTTACCCTCAGAAAACCAAGGCAATTTTTTTACTAATTAAATATAGACATTTTGAAGTGGAGGAAAAGAAAGTTTAACTCACCTGTGATGACTTTGGTTCTCAAAGAGTTGGTGAAACTTCTGGTGAGAATAATGTAGAAATGGAGTTGGGTGCAGCTCTAGAGTTGAGGAAATTCAATGTGGGAAATCAACTAGGTATGAATAAAAGGCCAAGATGGTCAAATGCTCCCAAAGTTAAAAGGCATACACGTTCATGAAACTGTGGAGCATTGTTATTCCTTTCTCTGTCAGTTCTGAGAACTGTGAAAGAGAGCAAACACAGCCATTTTCCCAGAATTGGAGACAAATAGACAAATGAGATCAGTATCTTAGGGATGGAAGGTTCTAGAGCCGCAGGAGCAGCACAGTTTAAAAGTCTTTAGAAGGGGATGAAAGTGGCCTGGGAAACCAGTGAAGACAGAAATTAATGAGCTGAGAAGAAAGGTTTAATTCTGGATGCTGACATTGATAGAAAGGAGGTTCCAAATCAAGAGAGTGGGCTTGGGCTGGAGCATAGCTCAGTTGGTATAGTGCTTGGCTTGCATGCATAGGGCCCTGGGTTCAATCCCCAACACCACACACACACACACACACACACACACACACACA
>NW_026000079.1:6260980-6273503 GCF_001458135.2 Marmota marmota marmota | reverse complement strand
ATATATATATATATATATATATATATATATATATATATATATATATATATAAACCCTATCAAATGGGGAAAGGATAGGTGAAGCAACATGCAAAAAAATGTACAAACAATAGAGACTCAACATTATTATAATTAGAGAAATACAGTTTTTAAAAAGCAGATATTATTTTTAGCCTATTAGGTAAATGAATATTTCAGAGATTAATAGTGACCTCTAATAATGAAACTACAAAAAAAGACATTTTCATGCCTATTTATGGGAGTGTAAATTGTGATAACCTTTTTAGTATTTATCTGGAAGTACCTATTAAAATTCTAAATATGCAGGTCCTATAACCTAGCATTTATAGTTTTAATATTTTGAAAAAAAAAATTTTAAGAGAGAGAATTTAAAATTTTTTTTTTTTAAGTTTTCGGCAGACACAACATATTTGTATGTGGTGCTGAGGATCGAACCCGGGCCGCACGCATGCCAAGCGAGCGCTACCGCTTGAGCCACATCCCCAGCCCCAATATTTTGAAAAATTTATCCCACAAAAACATCTCCACAAGGCACTGGGGTTGTGATTCAGTAGTAGAGCACTCACCTAGCATGTGTGAGGCACTGGGTTCAATCCTCAGCACCACATAAAAGAAAATAAAGGCATTGTGTTTAACTACAAATAAAAAACAAATATTTAAAATAAATAAGTAAAACAAAGGTATTGTGTCCAACTACAACTAAAAATATAATAATAATTATAACAGCCATGTGCAATGGTGCACACCTCTAATCCCAGTGACTCTGGAGGCTGAAGCAGGAGGATCTCAAATTTGAGACCAGTTTCAGCAACTTAGTAAGGCCCTAAGCAACTTAGCAAGATCCTGTCTCAAAATAAAAAATAAAAGAGCTGGGGATGTGGCTCAGTGATTAAACACTCCTGGGTTCAATCCCTGGAACCCAAAAGTAGAAAATAAATAAAATCCTTTAGAGGGCTAAGATTGTGGCTCAGTGGTAGAGCACTTGCCTAGAACATGAGAGGCACTGGGTTTGATCCTCAGCACCGCATAAAATAAATAAATAAAGTTATTATTCCAGCTACACCTAAAAAAAAGAATAAAAAAACTTTAGAAAACAGTGGTAAATTTTGCATTAGAAATATTTATGAATATGTACAATGACTAAGCTAAGTGAAATCATTTTGACTTTTCTGATCCAAATGTCCCCAGTAAATACTTTTGATGAAAGGTAGCAAAGATTTTAAAGCTTTACTGATCCTGTTGACAAGTAGTTTTCAAATTTGAGCATATATCACATCACATAGAGGAATTGGTTAAAACCCAGACACCAACACCCCTAAGATTTCTTATTCATTAAGGCTGAGATTGGGATCCAAGAATTTGCATTTCTAGCAAGTTCTGAGGTGAGCTATTAATCCAGAGACCCATTGCATAGGCCGAAAGCTGGCTGCTGATCCATCCTCTACCACCCGTGTGATCATGCCTAGAAGGTACTACCTGAGTTATTAACTGTGGCTGTCCTGGCCCTGGCAGAGTTGTGGAATTATTCCTCCACCCATCTAGGCTCCAATTTAATCTAGTGGGATCATTTTCTCACCCACGATGGGAGTGCCTGAAAGTTGATCCTGTTTTAAACTATTTATGAGTTCAACGTAGGAGTCGAAGAGAGAGAGCCACCAACCTCTTTTGCACCAGGGGGTTGATAAAGAGAAGAAAACCTGCCAAGAGATGTGCTTGAGTAGGAGGAGACTGCCCTGGCAACAGCCAAATCCAGCCTAGGACAGCTCTCTCTCAAAAGGTAAATGACGACCCCGTATGCCTTCCTGGTGTTGTTTCCACCGGGGAAAAATCCCAACAATCAAGTTTAATGGCATCTTCCTCTGAGCTGGGGCAACATGAGGGAAATGACTGGGAGGAGTAAAGAGCTTTGTTTTGTCATAGCTTTTTTAGAAAAGTGAAACTTGCATCTGAGAGGGATGGTCTTGGCTAGGGTCTCTTTTCAAGGTAAGTTGGGGAAACACCCTGATTAGTCCTATTAGTCAAAGACTGTCTTTGATTTTAGGAATTATAGTAAGATTCATTATTGTGTTTCTTCACCAACTTCTCCCTTTAGGCTAAACTTAGGGCCAGGAGAGAAATGCTGGGTCTTTTAGCTTGGGGGTGTTTAAAAAAAATGATTTGATACTATTTGGTGGAAAGAATGAAGAGATTAGGGAAAAGAACACATGGAAAGGAAGAGGTGATTGATCTTTTTGGAAGTCAAAGAGTAGGTGACTTTGTTAAAGATTCACAAATGCTCTTTTCTGTTTTTTACTTGAGCAGGACCAGATAGTCATGCCCCACTTTCTTTTCCTCCCACACTAGTCCTGAGCAATGCTGCTACTTGTCTCAAAGAAAACAAGAACTTTAAAGTCACTTTTACAAACATTTCTAGGACAGGTCTTACTTTGAAAAGCAAATTTTGAATCTACCATTTTTGATAGCATATGTGTCAAAAAAAAAAAAAGCCTAAGAAATCTCAAAGAAAAGAAACTGAATATCCAAGCCTCCAATAATTTGTTGTAACTTTTTCCATTCAAAAAAAATGGTTAGCCAGGAGTAGTGGCACAGGCCTGTACTTTCTACTCAGGAGCTTGAGGCAGGAGGATCACAAGGTCAAGGCTAGCCTCAGCAATTTAGCAAGACCCTGTCTCAAAATAAAAAATAAAAAAGTACTAGCAGTAGATCACTCACCTAGAATGTATGAGGCCTTGGGTTCTATCCTCAGCACCACATAAAAGAAATAAAGGTATTGTGTCCAACTGCAATAAAAAAAAAACATAAAATATTTTTTTAAAAAAAGGAGTAGGGAAGTAGCTCAGTGGTAAAGCTCTCCTTGGTTCAATCCCCTATCCCAAAATAATAATAATAATAATAAATACAAAAATTGTTTACCAAATTTTGTATTCAAAATCTTGTACTGTTTTTCTTAAAGAGAAATTTATAAACTTAGGTTCCATAAAACCTGGATCCATGCATATGAAAAGAGCCAAGATTATACATGGTATATTTAGGACAAAACAACATTATCTTTTTTTATTCTCTTCCCACCCGCCACAGCCCCAGTAAAAATGCATTTTACTTTTGGAGGGAGAGGGAGGAAAGTTCTGATCCTAATTGGAGCAAAAGTAGCCTGTTGGAATTTGGCAGCTATGAGTGAAAAGTCTGAATCAGTACAGGACCTTTGATTCAAGGTTCAGAAATTCAGATTTAATTAGATAAAGAGAAAAAGAACCAAAGGTGACTTGATGCTTTCCAACTTCCAGATATTGAACGTTTTCAATCTCCCGGGAGCATTATCGCTATCAGCAAACCCTCTCCAAATTCTCTTATGGTTTCAATTCCTCAACCCTACACGCTCCAGTCTCTCCTACTTGTAACTACTCCATCTGTGGCTTTTTGACCTCTTTCCTCCACCGTAAATGCAGATATTTTATTGTCGCTAATTTTCCTTTGATCTTCTTATCTACTATGATTTCAATTATCCTGTAGTTGGGTGACTCTCAATTCCAAAGATCTTGTGTTTCCTCCTAAATTTCAGTCCTGCATTTCTGCCTTTCTGAGCATGTTTTGTCATTACCTTTAAATTAACCTATTCCCCCAAAACAGAATTCACTGTGGTATATTAAAATATCTGCTATCCTTAAAATAAATAATTCTATGAATGTCAAAATTTTTCTTTCAGTTTTCCAAATTCAAGTCCCAGTATTTCTTTAGCACTTCTGTCTTCCCACTATATGTCCATTTAATTCCTAAGTGATTGCAAATCTTTTCACAACCTCGTATCCATATCCATGCCTCCTTTCTGTTATCTGGTCCCCTAACCTTTGTTTCCTCTTGACACTGCTACAACGCCTCCCTGTTGTTTTCCCCTGTTGTGCTATTTTATATTTCCAGTACCTTTTACGCACTCTTGTCAGTTATCTTCCTAAAGTACGGCTTTGATTAATTTATTTTCCTTCATTCAACAAGCATGAATCGAACACACACAACATGCCAAGTACTGATATGAATATTAATTCACTCATGTGTGTGAATTAAATATCCACAGAGTGCCAGCCTTTCCCTACACACTGAAGCTATACCATGAATAGAACAGACTCCTAGAGCTTACATTACAGTTAGTGCTATACACAACAATTATGGCCTCTCCTCTCAAAGTGTTTTATCTGCTCAAAAACCTTCAATGGTTCCCCTGTGTCTGAAAGAATAAAATTTCAATTCATTACCCTAAATTTCAAGTCTCAAGATTCTCAGTAATTTAAATATAACTATCAAGGACTTATTGATGATTCTTTAATAATTTCTCAGAGGATATGGTATTTCTATTACTTTAGTTTTTTTCCACTGAAGATTTTCTAGTGTACCCCTATCCCTTTTATAATTCAGTGTCCACAGGTAGGGAATGGAGGGACACAGTTCTAATCCCAGCTACTTGAGAGGCTGAGGCAGTAGGATAGAAAATTTGAGGCCAGCCTTAAATTTTTAAAAATATTTTCAATTGTAGATAGACACAATAACTTTATTTTGTTTAGTTTTTTTTTTTCTTTTAACATGGTGCTGAGGATAAAACCGAGTGCTCACACATGCTAAGCAAACGTTCTACCACTGAGCCACAATCCTAACCCTCAGCCTCAAATTTGAGGCCAGCCTCAGTAATTCAGTGAGACACTATCTCAAAATTAAAAAGAATTAAAATAAAAAAACTGGGAGTGTTGCTCATTGGTAGAGTATTTGCATAGAATGGGTTCAATTACCAATACTGCAAAAAATAAAATATAATGTGCTATTCCATATGAAATATGAGGCCCATGGAAACTCAAGACTATTCATCTATGTGCTAAACATTTTCCCTGGGAATGAGTACTGGTGATTGAACCAAAGAGTTCTTTATCACCGAGCTATATCCTCAGTCCTTTTTGTCTTTTACTTTGAGACAGGGTCTTACTAAGTTGCTTTGGCTGGCCTTGAACTTGCAGTCCTCCTGCCTTTGAGTCCTGATTTGTTAGGATTACAGTTGTGTACCACTGAACCTGGCTAGCTGCTTCTATTGCTTATGATAGGACCATTGTTACTGCAGTGAGGTGATAGATACCTCATTCCTCATTGTGCATTTGATTTGCATTTCCCAGATGATTAGTAGTGTTGAGCATTTTTTTCCATATACTTGTTGGCCATTAGTATGTCTTCTTTTGAGAACTGTCTATTTAGGTCTTTTGCCCATTTATAAATTGGATTTTTAAAAAAAATTTTTGCTATTTAGTCTTTGGAATGCCTTCTTCATTATGTATATTAACCTCTTGTCAGATGTATAGTTTGCAAATATTTTCTCCCATTCTGTAGGTTGTCTGTTCACTTTGTTGATTGTTTCCTTTGCTGAGCAGAAGCTTTTTAGTTTGATGTAATCTCATCTCCATTATCTATTTTTGCTTTTGTTTCCTGTGATTTGGGGGTTTTGTTTAAAAAGTCCTTGTCTATTCCAATGTTCAGAAATGTTTCCATTATGTTTCCTGCTAGCAGTTTCATAGTTTCAAGTATCACATTTAAATCTTTAATCCATTTTGAGTTGATTTTTTTTTTTTAAATATTTATTTATTTATTTTAGTTTTCGGCGGACACAACATCTTTGTTTGTATGTGGTGCTGAGGATCGAACCCGGGCCGCACGCATGCCAGGCCAGCATGCTACCGCTTGAGCCACATCCCCAGCCCCTTGAGTTGATTTTTATAACTGGTAAGAAAATAAGGGTCTAGTCTTACTCTTCTGCATGTAGATATCCAATTTTCCCAACACCATTTATTGAGAAGACTGTCCTTTCTCCAAGGCATGTTCTTAGCACCTTTGTCAAAAATCAGTTGCAGCTCAGGAGACTGAGACAAGAGGATCACAAGTTCAAAGCCAGCCTCAGCAACTCAGTAGAGTACTAAATAACTGAGTGAGATCCTGTCTCAAACTTAAAAAAAAAAAAAAAAAAAGCTGGGGATGTAGCTCAGTGGTGAATGGCCCCAGGTTAAATCCCTAATACAAAAGAAAAAACAAAAAACTGTTGGCTGTTGACATGTGAATTTACTTCTAGCTCTGCTTTGTTCCAATGGTTTATGTGTCTTTCCATGCCAAAACTGCGCTGTCTTAATTACTTCACCTTTGTGGTATATTTTGAAATCAGATAGTGGAATGCTTCCTGCTTGGTTCTTTTTCATCAAGATTGCTTTGACCTAAACTGGGCATGGTGGTGCACGCCTGTAATCCCAGCAGCTCAGGAGGCCAAAGCAAGAGGAGCCCGAGTTCAAAGCCAGCCTCAGCAACAGCAAGGTGCTAAGTAACACGGTGAGATAGGGCTGGGGATGTGGCTCAGTGGTTGAGTGCCCATGAGTTCAATCCCTGGTACAAAAAAAAGAAAAATTCTTTGACATTTTTTTGTTTTGTGATTGTCATTCCATACAAATTTTAGGATTGTTTTTTCTACTTCTGTGAAGAAAGTTATTAGTATTTTGATATGGATTAAATTGAATCTGCAGATTACTTTGGGTAGTATAGATAACTTAACAATATTGAAAGCTGGACATGGTGGTGTAAGCCCATAATCCCAGCTATTCTGTAGGCTGAGATAGGATGATTGCAACTTCAAGGCCAGCCTGGGCAATTTATGTGAGACTCTGCCCCAAAATTTTAAAATAATGATATTGATTATTCTAATCCACGAACACAGGATATCTTTCTACTTTTCATATCCTCCTCAATTTCTTTCATCAATGTTTTATAGTTTTCTTCATAGCAATCTTTCCCCTCTTAATAATTGAGAATAGGGCTGGGGATGTAGCTCAAGTGGTAATGCGCTTGCCTGGCATGCGTACGGCCTGGGTTCGATCCTCAGCACCACATACAAATAAAGATGTTGTGGCTGCCGAAAACTAAAAAAATAAAATAAAATAAATATTAACTTTCTCTCTTAAAAAAATAATTGAGAATATATTGGCTACCTATTGTAATGGTGATTTTTTATCAGTGTCTTCCTATAATTCAGCTGCTTTTTGTTTATTGTTAAACTATTTTTTTTTTTTTGGTGGTGCTGGGGGTTGAACCCAAGGCCTTGTGCATGCGAGGCAAGCGCAAGCACTCTACCAACTGAGTTAAATCCCAGCCCACAGCTATTTTATCGATGCTGACTTGAATCCTTTATCAGTATTTATCAATCCTCTATCCCTAATGATACTTTTTACCTTAAGTTCCATTTTGTCTGATATTAAAAATAGCTCCTCAGTTTTCTTTTGGTTAGCATTTACCTTGTATACCTTTTTCTTTCCCTTTTATTTTCAACCTTTCCCTTATAGATGAGTCTTTTTAAAAAGAGCACTTAGTTGGACTGGGGCCAAGATCAAAAAAGTGGATGTTTGTCATTTTTTGTTTGCCCAACATCCAACAATCCCTCCTTTGGGGGTATCTTCCTATATATGAATCCGTGTGAGACAGAATCTCCTTCCCACTCTAGAAGTCTGGAGAAACCAAATATTCCCTCTTCCACACCCTGGCCGCTGAGGTGCTGGTGCGTGACTCAGCTGTGACCAGTTGGATGCTCTAGCCAGGGACTAGAATATTGAGTGACACAAAGATGACACAATTTATAATTCAGGCATGGCAGAGGCAGCAGTATCCAATGACAGCAGCAAGATACTCAGCAACAGCAATGTCTGATGGTGGCCATGTCTAGTGCCAGCATTGTCCTGACCAGACTTTTTCTGCACTGACCTTGGCTATGATTTCTGATGGCTGGCTTCTGATAGTTTCTGTTTTTCATTTTTTAAAATTTGTTTGTTTGTTTTGTGGTACTGGGGATTGAATCCAGGGGCATTCTTCCATTTTATTTTTTGTTTTGAGGCAGAGTCTCTCTAAATTGTTTGGCCTTGTAATCCTCCTGCCTCAGCTTCACAAGTAGCTGAGGTTACAATTGTGTATCATATCACCCGGCTTGTTGATTTCTGATTTTTTGTAAAACTAGTTCTCCTTCTAGGGGCTAAATGATCTCTTTCCAATAAATATCTTTTCTGTTTAAGAAAGAGAGACTCCATTTCTGTTGCTGATCGACAAGAATTCTGTCTGATATAAAAATGTTCTTTGTCCTTTTGGAATGGAGGAAGGAGAGATGTTGTATAGGGGGTATATGTGAAGTCTGGATTTCCAGGACCCATTTTTGATACCATAAGGGAAGCCATTCTGGGAATAAAAACACAGAATAAAGGCAGGGCAGACAAAGCAATCAACATGTAAAGATATAACCCAGTGACACCTGGACTTGGAGTCCAACCATTTCTAAAGTTAGTTTTGCTCTAGACTTTTAGCCTCATGAATCAATAAGTTGCATGGTAGTTTTGTTTTATTTTCTGGTGTTGGGGATTGAACTCAGGTTCTTATACATGTTAAACATGTGCTCTATCACTGAGTTATACCTCTAACCCATGTATTTTAAAAACCTCACTTGATTAGACTTTTCTGTCACTTACAATTAAAAGCACCCATTCTACCTGATACCCTTCTATTCCACCTTTGAAAAGAAATCCCTCACTTGATTCTGCAATAGGCTTTCATCTGCTATTTTACTTCTCTTCTTTCTTTCCTAGTTCAATGTCTCATTAATTATTTAAAGTCTTAGTGTCTTCATTTCCTCACTGCCATTTCCACTCTATTCACTGAAGTTTGGATTCCTTCTTCACTATTCTGCTGACATTATTTCCAGTAGATCACCAGTAGTCTTCTTCTGTCTTCATTCAATGCTGTATCTCAAAGTCATTTATTCATTCACAAAAATTCCTTCAACAGAAATTTTTACACATCCACTTTAGCAAGATACAGTGCAACACTCATTCATTAAACAGAAATTTATTGAGCATATAATGTAACCTAGACTTTTAGGATAAGAAACAAATTAGATATGGTCCATAATCTCATTTAGGATTATTATTTTATCAGGGAATATAGACACTAAGGTAACTATAATAGATTGAAGAAAATTGCCTTGGTAAATTAATACTTAAGCTTAGACCTAAAAGGTGAATATAGAGGGAGGATAAAAATGCAGCGAGTGTTAGTGGGAAAGATTTGGACAAGAGGCGTTTCACGCAAAATTCATGAAACTCTGAGAAGTCCAATATTCCAAGATCAAAAAGTATAAGGGGCAAAAAGTGGCAAAAAAAAAAAAAAAGCTTAGACCAAAGGTAGCCCCATTAAGAAGATCCAAGACAAGGGGAGTTGCTGGAGGATTTTAATCAGAGAACTGATCAATTTACATTTATCAAAGATCACTTTGTGGTTCAGAAGGGAACAAGAGTGTTTTTAAGAAATCAGAGGGAATTTATAGGAGTCTGGCATTGGTAGTCTAGAATAGTAGTAGGAATGAAGAGAACAGAATTGATTTAAGAGATATTTTGGAAATAGGCCTGAAAGGAAATTAGAGTGAGAAACCATTGTAATTTGGAACACAAAAAAGCATATGGCCTTGCTCTGAAAGAGCACTGCAAAAAGGACAAGACACAGGAATAATGTCATATGTATGGAAATAATAAACATACTTTGAAAGTTGCACAAATGTCTACCAGTCTTCCCACATTTTCTAGCCAACAGGAGGAGCTCCAGACCAGTCTTCTCTCATCCTCAGTCTTAAGACCATTTTCATTGCAGTTCTCTGACAAGCTGTGCCTCTGTCTGTAATGACCACAGCTCTTTTGTATGTGTGTATGTGTGGTACTGGGGGTTTAACCACAAGCACTGAGCTGCATCTGAGCCCATTTTTTGTTTTGTTGGTTTTGTTGAGACAAGTTCTCACTAAATTACTGAGGATTTTCATTCCTGACACCATATACTAAAATAAACTCCAAGGGGATCAAGAAAAAAAGAAAAAGGAGCCAGATAAACAGTAGAAAAGAACACGGGTGAATTCTATAATCTGGATGAGGGGAAATTTTTGTAATAATGACTCAAAATTCAGAGATAATAAAAGAAAATTGATAAATATCACTGATTAAAAAAAAAAAAAAAACTTGTATGGCAAAAGAACAAAAAAAGCCACCACAAATAAAAAGAAAAGACAATTGAAAAGCCAGGAGAAAATATTTGCAATATATGTCACATTTAAATATTGTAATATATGTCACATCTGCAGGACTAACATTCTTCCTGCATAAACAACATGTAAAGAATGAGGCTAGAAAAAAGGACAAAAGACATGAACAAATGATTTACATAAAACATATGAATATTAGGGTCTGGGACTGTGGCTCAGTGGCAGAGCACTTGCTGAGCACATGTGAGGCACTGGGTTCAATCCTTAGCACCACATGAAAATAAACAAATGAAATAAAGGCATGCTGTTCACCTACAACTACAAGAAAAAAAATTTTTAAAGGTACTATTAGCCATTGGGGTGGTGTGCACTTGTAGTTTCAGCTACTTGGTAGACTGAAGCAGGGGAATCACTTAAGTGTAAGAGTTTAAGACAAGTGTGGCAACACAACGAGACCCTGTCTCAAAAATTATTACGAAAACAATTCCTTGGGCTGGGATTGTGGCTCAGCAGTAGAGTGCTTGCCTAGCTCGGGCAGACCCAGGTTCGATCCTTAGCACCACATAAAAATAAAGGCATTGTGTTGTGTTCATCTACACCTAAAAAATAAATATTAAAAAAAAAAAGAAAACAATTCCCTTTTTTCCTTTTTGTAATCCAACACTGGGGATTGAATCCAGGGGTGCTCTATCACTGAGTTACATTCCCAGCCCCTTTTTGAGACAGGGTCTCACTAAATGGCCCAGACTGGTCTCAAACTTGTGATCCTCCTGCCTCAGCCTCCAAAATAGCTGGATTTCAGGCATGCACAACTGTGCCTGGCAAAATAATTTCACTTAAACTAACATAGGTTGCACATGCCCATAATCCCAATGATTTGAAAGACTGAGGTAGGAGGATCTCACATTTAAGGCCAGCCTGGTCAATTCAGCGAGACCCCATCTCAAAATAAAAAATAAAATAAGGCTGGGGCAGGGGTGGCTGTAGTTCAGTGGTAGAGTACATAGGTCCAGTCCCCAGTAACACACATATACACATGCCCCCCAAAATAAAATAGGTCCAGTGTGTAGCTCAGTGGTAGAGGACTTGCCTACCATGAATATTCAATCCCCAGTATTACAAAAACAAATGTAAAATAAATAAATAGCATAACATAAAAAAGAATAAAATAATAAGGAATAAAAATAGCCAATATAAGTGCAAAATTCTCTGAAATCTATAGAATATTGTTAGATTGAAAAGATTTAAAGAGGGCTGGGGACGTGGCTCAAGCGGTAGCGCGCTCGCCTGGCATGCATGCGGCCCGGGTTCAATCCTCAGCACTACATACAATCAAAGATGTTGTGTCTGCCAAAAACTGAAAAATAAATATTGAAATTAAAAAAAAAAAAGAAAAGATTTTAAAAAATGGAAAGTCACCCCCATGTTCATGAATCAGAAGACAGTGTCATTAAGATGGCAATACTCTTCAAATTGTCAGTGCAATCTGTAACCAGAATCCCAGTGGCTTCCTTGTGAAAATTGACAAGATGGCTCTAAAATTCATATGGAACCTGGCACAATAGTGCACATCTGTGATCCCAGCAACTTGAAAGGCTAACGCAGGAGGATTCCAGGTTCAAGGCAGTCTGGACAATTTAGCTAGCCCCTGTCTGAAAATGAAAAATAAAAAGGGCTGGGGGTATAGCTCAGTAGTAGAGCTCAATCCCCAGTACAGCCAAAAAATTTAAAAATTTTTTAACAAACTAAAATAAAATTTGTATGGAAACTTGAGAGACCCTGAGTAACCAAACAATCTTAAATACAAGAAGTTGGAGTGCTCACACTTTTCAATTTACAAATAAACATACAGTTATCAAGACAGTGTAATATTGGCATAAAATATACATATGTAGATAGATAAATCAATGAAATAGAATTGAAAGTCCAGAAATGAATATGTTTCTCTGATCATATGATTTTTCAACCAGAATTTTGAAAACATTCAATGGCAAAAAATATATTCTTTTCATCAAATCATACCAGGAAAACTGAATATCCACATGTAAAAGAATGAAGTTGGGCCTTAACCTTACACCACACGCAAAAATGAACTCAAAATGGGTTAAAGACCTTAACATAAGAGTCAAAGCTGTAAAGTTCTTAAGAGGAAAAATAGGGATAAATCATTGTGATCTTGGATTTGGCAATGGGTTCTTAGATATGACACCAAAAGTACAAGTAACCAAAGAAAAAAATAGTTAAGCACTTTTGTGATTCAAAGGACAATGTCAAGAAAGTTAAAAGAAAATCCACAGGGGCTGGGGATGTGGCTCAAGCGGTAGCGCGCTCGTCTGGCAAGCGTGTGGCCTGGGTTCGATCCTCAGCACCACATACCAACAAAGATGTTGTGCCTGCCGATAACTAAAAAAATAAATAAATATTAAAAAAA
>NW_026000079.1:6254604-6260260 GCF_001458135.2 Marmota marmota marmota | reverse complement strand
TTAAAAAAAAAAAAAAAAAAAAAAAACAGGGCTGGGGGGCTGGGATTGTAGCTTAGTGGTAGAGTGTTCACCTAGCATGTATAAGTCACTGGGTTCAATCCTCAGCACCACATAAAAATAAATAAATAAAATGAAGGTATTGTGTCTATCTATAACTAAAAATTTTTTTTTAAAAATAGGACTGGGAATTTGGCTCAGTGGTCGAGTCCCCTGGGGTTCAATCCCCCTGTTCTCAAAAAGAAAGAAAAAAAGAGAAAGAGAGTGAGAGAGACAGACATATGCAAGTGATAACTCTATGCTTAATCACTTGAGGAGATACCAGACTGTTTTCCAAAGTGGCTGCACCATTTTATTCCAACCAGCAGTGTTGGAGGTTTCCAAGTTCTCCACATCCTCACCGACACTTATTACCTGACTTTTAATTCTAGCCCTTCTATGTGTGTGAAGTATCATCTGGTAGTTCTTCAGATGATTAAATATATAATTCCACTCCTAAGTATATACCCAAGATAAATGAAAACATAGCCACACAAAACATCATGTTTATAGCAATGTTATTCATAATAGCCAAAATTTAGAAACAACCCAAATGTCCATAAATGGATGAATCAACAACAAAATATGGTATATATCCTTACAATGAAATGTTATTCAGCCACATAAAAAAAACAAGTACCAATACATGCTACAACCTGGATAAATCATAAAAACATCTTGTTAAGCAAAAAAAATCCAGTCACACCGGTCATGCAGGTCATGGTGGTGCACGCCTGTAATTCCAGCAGTTCAGGAGGCTGAGACAGGAGGTTCTGGAGTTCAAAGCCAGTCTCAGCAATGGCAAGGCACTAAGCAACTCAGTGAGACCCTGTCTCTATAAATAAAACACAAAATAGGGCTGGGGATGTGGCTCAGTGATTGAGTGCCCCTGAGTTCAATCCCTGGTACCAAAAAAAAAGCCAGTCACAAAACGTGTGTGTGTGTGTGTGTGTGTGTGTGTGTGTGTGTCTATATCTGTATGTGTGTAAAACAGAAAGTCGATTAGTGGTTGTTTAGAGCCGGGGGTAAAGTAGGGTGACAGTTAAGTGGAATATTGTGATGATTGCACATTTCTGCAAATACACTAAAAAACCATTGGCATGTACACTTTTGATGTACATGCCAATGTTTTTTTGATGGGTGTACATTGTATGGTTTCATTATATTTCATTGTATATTAATTACATTTCAAGTTGCTACAAAAGAGAGATATAAATTAAAGATTTAATTAAAAGATCTTCAATATCATTCATGATAAAAGAAAGACAAAACTATACCAGTATAAAATGTTTTATCTATATTATCAAAGATTATAAATTATTGGAGACAACACATTCTGTTGGCAAGGCTGTGAGGAAGCAGGCACACTCAGTAATTTTTTACAGGAATGCAAATCATACAACCATTATGGAGGAAAATTTAGCTATACTACTATAAGTACAAATTCATTTAAATTTTGTCTCAACAAATGCACTTGTAGGGTTTTACCCTGATGATACACCTTTTTATGAAAATAGCTGCACACAAGTATTATTGCTGCATTATTACTGTAGCATTACTAATAGTTTTTAAAGATTAATTCGTTCATTTACTTATTTATGGTACTGATTGAACCCAGGGGTGCTTAACCACTGAAGCACATCCCAGTCCTTTTTATTTTTTATTTCTAGACAGGATCTCAGTAAGTTGCTTAGGGATTATTAATTTGCTGAGGCTGATCTCAAACTCACAATCCTCCTGCCTCGGCCTCCCAAATTGCTGGGGGTGTGTGCCACTATGCCAGGCATTAGTAGTTATTAATAGTTGCAAAAACTATTGGAAGTAATTAAATATGTGTATAAGAGTGGTTATCCACAGAAAAGAATACTCCACAGTTGTAAAAATGAAAAATAATGCAAGTTGGGCTTGATATAACATGCCTATAATCTCAGCAACTCAGGAGCCTGAGGCAAGAGAAGCACAAATTCAAGGCCAGTTTCAGCAACTTAGTGAGGTCCTAAGCAATTTAGTGAGACCCTGTCTCAAAATAAAAAAATAAAACAGACTGGGAATATAATTCAGTGGTAGAGTGCCCCTGGGTTCAATCCCTAGTACCACAAAATAATAATGATAATGATAGTAAAAATATAAAATAATGATGATGATGATGATGATGATGATGATAATGCAGAAGTTACCTATAAACATTATTTCAGATTAGAAGAGAGTCCCAGAATTTTTTTTCTGGTACTGGGGATTGAACCCAAGGGCACTTTACAGGATTTTGCTAAGTTGCTGAGCCAGGATGTATTATTAAGTGAAAAAAAAAATGCAAGAATGTCTATCTATGAGATGCTATCTTTGGTGTAAGAAAAAAAGGAGAAATTAAAAATTATTTACTGGTGAAAAGAACACAGGAAGTATGAACCAGAAATAGAGGAGATTTATTACCTACAGGATGAAGATAATAGGAATGGGGTAGAAAGGATAGTACTTGGGTGGAATGAAATAAAAGGATGATGGAGGAGGCGTGACATTTCTCTGAGTGTAGCTTTCACAGCTCTGACTTGATAAGTATGCTAATACATAACATGGTGAAAGATTCATAAATGCAGTAAGAACAGGTGGAAAATACCAACATTTCAACAGTTTTCTCCAAATAAATAAATTTGCTGCCTCTTCACTTTCAATCCTTTTTACATCCTCAAGCAGAATATTAAGCTGAGGATATAAAAAAAATGGTCTTTAGCCACTTGCTTTTTGCAATGCCTGTTAGGAGGTTTCTCTTTGAAGCATGCAATACCACCTATGTATTGTTCAATTTTATACCATAATCATAATTGAGACGAAGACCCATTTTAATAACCTTTTACATCTGTTCTGTCATCCCATATATTTTTTTTGTTGTTTTTTTAAGAAAATCTCGTTAAAAAATAGCATCTTGGGAGGGGGGATAGTAGAGGATAGGAAAGGTAGTAGAATACAACAGTTACTAATATGGCATTATGTAAAAATGTGGATGTGTAACCAATGTGATTCTGCAATCTGTATTTAGGGTAAAAATGGGAGTTCATAACCCACTTGAATCTAATGTATGAAATATGATATGTCAAGAGTTTTGTAATGTTTTGAACAACCAATAAAAAAAATAAAATAAAAAAATAGCATCTTTTTTTTTAATTAATCTGTTTATCAGAAATTTACAATGTCTATTCATTCCATCTGTGCAGGAGCTCAGCTGGTGACCATGAGAACCCAAGGTAAAAGGTGTTGAATGCAACTTCCTTGTTACTACAGTGTTGTGGTCAAGTCCCAAGGTGAGGACAAGGGTCAGTAAGTATCGAGTATATTCTCAAGAGTCGCAACAATAGGAACCAGAACTCTCCCACATATTTTTTGATGTTCTTATTGCTGTTTCTTGTCTCCCCCACTTTTTTTTTTTTAATAATCTCTCTCACATCTTATAAAGAGGAGGTCTAGTCAACCATATGTCCACCAACTCCCACCCTTCACCCCACCACAGTACCCATAAAGAATGGGCCGGAGCCTAGGATGTGTATAGCTCAGTGGTGGAGCCCCTGCACCACAGTTTAACATGCATAAGGCCCTGGGTTCGACCCCCAGAACTTCGGGGAAAAAACAAAACAAAGAAACCGACTGGCAGGGCAAATAGGAGTAGTCATTATTGGCCTTATGGAATCTATATTATTAACTTAAGCAATTTCATAAGTGCTTCTTTTTTAAAATTTTTTTCTTTTAGTTGTAGGTGGACACAATACCTTTATTTTACTTTTATGTGGTGCTGAGGCTCAAACCCAGTGCCTCACGAGTGCTAGGCATGCACTCTATCACTGAGCCACAACTCCAGCGCCATCATAAGTGCTTCTTAAATAAGTCTTTTCCTGGAGGGCAGGTAACTGGGAATTGAACCCAGCGACACTCTCCATTGAGCTACATTCCCAGCCCTTTTTATTTTTATTTTGAGACAGGGTCTCACTGAGTTGCACAGGCTGGCCTCAAATTTGCAATCCTCCAAGTCGCTGGAATTATAGGAATGTGTCACTGTAACTTGACGCTTTTAAAATAGATCTTCATGATTTTTTGCAACCCTTGACCCCATTTTTGGTATTTTTTTTTAAAGAGAGAGGTGAGAGAGAGAGAGAGAGAGAGAGAGAGAGAATTTTTAATATTTATTTTTTAGTTTTTGGCGGACACAACATCTTTGTTTGTATGTGGTGCTGAAGATCGAACCTGGGCCGCATGCATGCCAGGCGAGCACGCTACCACTTGAGCCACATCCCCAGCCCCATTTTGGTATTATTATTATTTTTAATACTTTCAATCCACTTTCCTCAGCCTCCCAAGTCCCTGGGATTACAAACGTGCCATAGCACCAGGCTCCACGCAGTATTGTTACACACACACACACACACACACACACACACAAAACAAAACCAAAAAAAACTAACAACTTGTTTTATCCTTTTTTTTTTTCTAGGAATATGACAAATCTGGAGTCGTACCTGAAGAGGTAACTGCTGCTGGCTAACAGTGTAGAGGTGTGTGTCACCATGGAAGACGCAAGCCCGTCTAGCAGTGTCGACGTGGACAAAGGCTTTGCCATTGCATTTGTTGTTCTTCTGTTTCTATTTCTGATAGTGATGATTTTTCGGTGTGCCAAGTTGGTGAAGAATCCGTACGAGGCAAGCTCCACAACCACAGAAACACCTCTGAGCTGAAGTGTGATAAAACCTGGGACACCCGCTTACAAGAGATTTGAAATATTTTATACAGACTTTATTATCCAGACCTTATATTATCTCACCTCCCCATTTCTCGGCCTTCTCACTCTTGTATTCCACAATGGATATAGAGAGTGAGTTGAGAATAATAATAAAAAGAGATGAAACACAAGCCAGTTTATATTGTTCCTCTTCAGGGAAATGATTACTAAAGTGGGACAGAAACAGGTTGAACACATTGGTTTTAGTTGTCTAGACATTAATGTCCTAGGCCGGGTGCAATGGCACATGCCTGTAATCTCAGCGATTTGAGAAGGCTACGCCAGGAGGGTCACAAGTTCAAGACCAGCCTCAGGAACTTAGTGAGGCCCTAAGCAACTTAGTGAGAACCTGGCTCAAAATTTTTTAAAAATGGGGGATTTGGCACAGTGTCTAGGTGCCCCTGGTTCAATCCCAGCACCGAAAACAATTAGAATTAAAGTCTTTGGGATGGGACAGTAGGCCATAATTTTGTGATGTAACATAATATCATGTTTTGTAGGGCCCATCTAAAAGTAGAAGCTCACCTGCAAGTAACAGACTCAAATGGTTGCTTTAGTTATACAAACAGGAACTGATTGTCTTAGGAGAAGATTATAACAAGACATTTTTTTTTTAATTTTTTATTGTTGGTTGTTCAAAACATTACATAGTTCTTGATATATCATATTTCACACTTTGATTCAAGTGGGTTATGAACTCCCATTTTTACCCCGTATACAAATTGCAGAATCACATCAGTTACACATCCATTGATTTACATATTGCCATACTAGTGTCTATTGTATTCTGCTGCCTTTCCTATCCTCTACTATCCCCCCTCCCCTCCCCTCCCCTCTTCTCTCTCTACCCCCTCTACT
>NW_026000079.1:6244805-6253415 GCF_001458135.2 Marmota marmota marmota | reverse complement strand
TGCTAGGCAAGTGCTCTACCACTGAGCCACAGCCTCCGCCATAAATGCTCTCTTTAAGTAAAAAAGGTAAAAGTTCTCAATTAAGGAAGAAAAAAGTGAATAAGCTGAGTTTGCTAAGATATCTAGTAAGAAAGAATCTTCCACCCATGAAATCGTCATTTGTTGTGACTATTCCATTTTATTATTATAGTTGTTAATAACCTCTTACTGTACTGATACATAAGTTAAACATTATCATAGGTATGTATAAAAATTGTATGTGGGCTGGGGTTGTGGCTCAGTGGCAGAGCACTTGCCTAGCATGTGTGAAGCACTGGATTTGATCCTCAGCACCGCATAAAAATAAATCAATAAAATAAAGGTATTGTGTCCACCTACAACTAAAAAATATATTAAACATAAAATAAAGGTGTTCTTTCCATCTGTAACTACAAAGAAATTTTTTCAAAATTGTATGCATAGTGTCCAGTACCATTGGAGCTTTCAGGCATCCACTGGGTGGTCTTAGAACACATTCTCCACTAACAGGGGAGACCACTATAACACATGGCATAGAAACACAACTCTAGCCATGCACTTGAGCAGAGACTTCATAACTGTTTTGTTCCTGATTCCTGGAAGTAGAACTGTTCCTTTTTTTTTAGCTTGAGTAAACCTCCAGGATACTTTGACAATGGGGACAGGAGAATTAAAGCCTTCCAAGGGAGATACTAGACATTGCCTTATTCAGAACAAAGGATAAGAGGGTGCTGTATTGATTAAACTGCAGAAAAGAGAGGAATTTGTATTTTGATTTAATGAAAAGAAATTCAGGGCCAGTGCAGGTCAGGTGAAATTGGATTAGTGTCGGTTCTTGAAATCTGCAATGTGCCACATCCCTAGCCCCATGAAATCTGCAATGTGTTACCTCCGGGAATTCAGAAATTAACACCCCCTCCCACCTCTCAAATAAGCTGACAGGCAAATACATGATTAATAGGAACATAAGTATGGAATCAGAACAGCTGTGGACATAGAACAAGAGGATTGACCTAATGTCTTAGTGGCCAGGTAGACCTTGGTGTGGAATTTCAGGGAGTTTTGGCCTATAAACCTTTGGTCTAACTGGTTTTATTGATTGCATTATCTCTGTTAATCTCATATTCTTTTTTTTAAAGATATTTTATTAGTTTTTGGTGGCCCTTTATTTTTACGTGGTGCTGAGAATCGAACTCAGTGCCTCACACATGCTAGGCAAGTGCTCTACTGCTGAGCCACAACTCCAGCCCCTATCTCATATTCTTAAACATTTTTTTTTAAATCCATGTCCAGTTAGTCTCCTGAGAAGTTTTATTGAACCAGAACATTTCCAGTGTTAACCTACAAAGTATATGCAGGTGTGTGTTGGGATTCTATGTTTGTTTTTTGAAAAAACATTTTAAAATTATTATTATTTTGGGGAAGATGCTGGGGATCAAACCCAGGTTTTGCACATGCTAGGCAAACATTCTATCACCAAATTACACCCCCCAAGCTCCAAAATTATTATTATAAAAGTAATGCATGCATATTAGGTAAATCAACCTTCTGTCACTGTGACAAAATACCTGAGATAACATATAAAGAGGAAAGGCTGCTGGGCATGGTGGTACATGCCTGAATTCCCAGCAACTAGGGAGGCTGAGAAAGAGGACCATAAGTTTGTAGCCAGCGTTGGCAACTTAGCAAGACCCTGTCTCAAAAATCAAAAAAACTGGGGCTGGTTTATGGCTCAGAGGTAGAGCACTCACCTATCATGTGTGAGACTCTAGGTTTGATCCTCAGCACCACATAAAAATAAAATAAAGATATTGTGTCCAACTATAACTAAAAAGTAAATTAAAAAAAAATCATGGGCTGAGCTTGTGGCTCAGTGGTAGAGTGCTTGCCTAGCATGTGTGAGGCCCTGGGTTCGATCCTCAACACTACATAAAAACAAATAAATAAACAAAATAAAGGTATTGTGTCTAATCAAAAAATTTTAAAAAATATTTTAAAAAATCAAAAAATTTGCCAGGCATGCTAGCACAGGACTATAATCCCAGCAGCTAGGGAGGCTGAATCAGGAGGTTTGCAAGTTCAAAGCCAGCCTCAGCAACTTAGTGAAACTCTAAGCAACGTAGCGAGATCCTGTCTCAAAATAAAAAATAAAAAGGCTAGGGATGTGGCTCAGTGGTTAAGCACCCCTGGGTTCAATCCCTGGTACCAAAATAAATAAATAAATTTTTAAAAAATAAAAAAATTGGGGCTAGGGTTGTGGTTCAGTGGTAGAGCACTTGCCTAGCATGATGAGGTACTGGGTTCAAACCCTGGCACCATATAAAAATAAAAACAAATAAAATAAAGATGTTGTATTCATCTACAACTAAAAGAAATTAAATTAAAAAAAAATTTTAAGAAAAGAGCTGGGGATTAGTTCAGTGCTGGAGCATCCCTAGGTTCAATCATCAGTGACACAAGGGAAATAAAAGAAGAAGTGTTTACCTTGGCTTACAGTTTCTGAGGTTTCGTTCTAGGGTTGGTTGATCCATTGCTTTGGAGCTTGTGGAAAAACAGTACATCCTGGTGGGAGCACGTGGCAAGGGAGGCTGCTCATCTCATAGTCCCCAAGAAGTGGAAGAGAGAAAGGTGAGCCTGGGTCCCAACATGCCCTTCTAGGGCACACCCCAACAACCAAAATTCTTTTGCTAGGTCCCACCCCTTAAGGCTTTCACCACCTCCCAACAGCCCCAAAGGCTGGGGACCAAGACTTTAAAACCTGGGCCTTTGGAGGACATTCAAGATCCACACTATAGCAGAGATAGTGTTTCCTTCCCATTTTTCTTTTAAAAGGTAACTAGTGTTAAATAGTTTGGTCTTGCATATATGTATATCTTTCCAAACATCTTTCTTTTCTTTTTTCTTTTTTTTTTTTTTTTAAAGAAAGAGTGGGAGAGAGAGAGAGAGAATTTTTTAATATCTATTTTTTAATTCTCGGCAGACACAACATCTTTGTCTGTATGTGGTGCTGAGGATCGAACCCGGGCCGCACGCATGCCAGGCGAGCGCGCTACCGCTTGAGCCACATCCCCAGCCCTCTTTTCTTTTTTTTAATATAACATTTTTGAATAGAATATCTATTTTCATGTTTCAAATTTCAAAAAGGTACAAACAGGGTACAGTGAAATTCCTACTCTCCTTCCCCACTGCCTTCTTCCAGTTTCCCTCTTCAGAGACCACCAGTTCCCGACTTCTTAAATATTCTCCTGGTGACATTTTATATGTATGTGAGAAAAAAATTGCTTATTTTCCCCCAGCATTTACACAAACAATACCATACTTTATACATGTTTTGCACCTGCTTTTTTGTTTCATATTGTATATTGAAGATTATTCCATATCAATACACAAAAATCATCCTTTGCCTTTTTAAAAAAATATAGCTGAAAAGTATTCCATTATTTGAGTCTGCCATAATCTAACCAACCCTTGGGAATAGAATCTGTATTATGTTTCTTTTTTTTTTTTCCTATTTCACTTTGTACTGTTTCAAATAATGTTCTACTAGATAACTTAGCACTCATATGATTTCAATGTCATGCAAATTCAAAAGAATGTAATCTCAACAGTATGTAATTTCCTAGAAGTTGAACTGCTGATATAAAAAGTATTGCAGAATTTTAAAGTTTTCTAATTAATTGCCAACATTTAAAACTTAGGAGCTTTCACATAAAATATGCATTTTTCGTTTGTTTGTTTTGCTCTGTTGTCCAGGCTGGTCTTGAATCATGGGCTCAAGCAATTCACTTGTCTTAACCTCCTAAGCAGCTGGGACTATAGGCATATATCACCATAACAGGCCCAAAAGATGTGTTTTAACCATGTGGGAAGGTCAAGCCAGGTGAGGCTGAGGCAGAAGGATCACAAGTTTGAGGCCTGCCTCAGCAATTTAGTGAGGTCATGAACAATTTCGTGAGCCCTTCTCTCAAAGTAAAAAGGGCTGGGTGCAGTGGCACATGCCTGTAATCCCGCAGCTCGGAAGGCTGAGGCAGGAGGATCGCGAATTCAATGTCAGGGGCTAAGCAACCAGGCCAGACCCTGTCTCTAAATACAATACAAGTAAAAATGGGAGTTCATAACCCACTTGAATCAAAGTGTGAAATATGATATATCAAGAAATTTGTAATGTTTTGAACAACCAACAATAAAAAATTAAAAAAATAAATACAATACAAAACAGGGCTGGGGATGTGGCTCAGTGGTTGAGTGCCCCTGAGTTCAATCCCCGATAACCCCCAAAAGAAAGTAAAAAGAGATTGGGATGTAGCTCAGCGGTAAAACACACCTGGTTCATTCCCCAGTACCACCACCACCAACAACAACAACAAAAGAGAGTGAGAGAGAAAATGGGAAGACAGAACAACACTATACTGCTATACTGCAGGGGACGAAGACTTGCGGGAGCTAAGCAGCAAGTGCCACTGTTATGTGAGATACCTACTTCCCAGTGGCCACAGCTCTCACCGACCTCACTTCGCTTGATTACATAACTTTCCAGGTGCCTGCAAACCTTTGGGTTTTCAATCACCCCAAACTGCTTTTGTTTTGATTCTGAGATCACTCAGCTCCCTTTGGATTACGATCTAATTTCCCTTCAGTCTGACTGTAGGAAAGGATTATTTAGCATTCCATTGTTTGAGCCTTGTGGTATGATTTCTCACAGTCAAGTACTGAATAGAGCAGGGCTGTGGTTTTCCAATGTACTCAATGGATTATAGGAGTAAATGTGTTGAGCACACTTGAGTATTCCAATTGGGGTACCAGTTACGAATTACTTTATATCAACAATGGCAAAGAACTATTCCCTACAATAATTTGCAAAATTTAATACTGTGTCATTTATGTCAAGGCTTAATCACCTTTGATGAGAGTTAGTCTTCAGACCTTAAAAGCAAAAAGCCAGAACTTGGCTTCCTAACTATGAAGTCCTACTGTAATAGAAATTATACAACTTAAACCTGACTTTCATACAGGGTGAATTTTTGTGAATAAATTTCCTGGGGAATCTTATTAAAATTCAGATTCTGGTCGATGACAGAATGCTTGCCTAGGATGAATGAGGGTCTGGGTTCAATCCCCGACACTGAACAGTATATAAAAATAATATAAAAAAGTAAAACACAAACTGATTCTGTATGTCTAGAGTAGGACCAGAGATTTCAATTTTCTTTTCTTTCTTTCTTTTTTTGGTACTAAAGATTGAACCTACAGGTGCTTTGCCACTAGGCTACATCCCCTGCTCTTTTTATTTTTGAGACAGGTCTCAACAAGTGGCTGAGGGCCTTGCTAATTTGCTGAGGCTGGCCTCAACCTTGTAATTCTCTTACCTCAGCTTCCCAAGTCACTGGGATTACCTGCGAGAGTCACTGACCCTGGGGAGATTTCAATTTTTTAATTAGTTCCCTGAATGCATATCAAGTAGCAAAGCCTTAGGTGACACTTTGAGTCCATCCACTCGTTTATACAGAATTGACCTTTTCAGTCCTCTCAGGAAAATGAAGAAAGTAGAATATGATGATCCAAAATAGCATCCTGTTTCCCTTTAACATTCCCCATTTCCACATGGAAAGCTGAAAGAATCAAATAGAAATATAACTCAACCAGAGTGAGAAAGATTTTCCCTCATTCATCATAAATTATGGAACACCACATATATCAGGTGCCAGGGGAAACAAAGATGATTTAGACAAGATCTCAAAGTTGTTCATGAACAAGCAGAGGCGACATATACATACACTGGTAACATACAAGTGGAATGGACTAAGGTAATTAGAGCACAGAGGCAGGAATTAATTTTGCAGGGAATGAGTGATGGTTTAGGACAGTGATTCTAAGACTCTGGCCCCAGGACCAATAGTAGGGAAGCTTCCTGGGAAACCGTAGACATGAACATTCTCAGCTCTGCTCAGATCCATTCCTTCAGTGAACATAGGGGCAGCAACCTGTTTTAACAAGCCCTTTAGGTATGATTCTGATGCAGGTGAAAGTTTAAATTGTTGGTCCAGGAAAACTTCACAGAGAAGATATTTGATTTGGATCTTAGAGAATTAATAGGCAGAGAAAGGGAACGGACACACAACAACTAAGGGTATGGAAAAGTAAAAGTGAAATATGTAAATATATTGGAGAAATGGAACATCATTAGGAATGTGAAGGGAGGGATGGGAAATATGGTTAGTGAAGTAAATTGGGGCCAAACTATGAAAAATCTCAGATTTTATACTGTGGAAATTGAATTTTATTTTATAGACATAGAGGGCTGGGGTTGTGACTCAGTGGTAGAACACTTGCCTAGCATGTGTGAGGCACAGGGTTTGATTCTCAGCACCAGATACAGGTCCATCAACAATTAAAAACATATTTTTAGACCTATTTTTAGACATAAAGAAAAAACAGCTTTAAAGCACACAACACAATCTAGTCTTTCCTTATATATTACTTTCACAGATTCAAATTCTCAAAAATAAAATAGATACTCAACATCCATGCCTAATAAGGGCGTGGGGAAAGAGATACTGTCAAAGATTTGCTAGTGGGAGCAATGATTGTTATGTTTTGAAAAAGTAATTTGAAAGCATACTCTATTAAAATTTTAAAAAGTGCATTAAAAAAAACCTCAGGTTTCATTTTCAGGAATCTGTTTTACAGAAATAAAAGTATTACTTTGAATGCTAATATTAACTTTTACATTGTTTGAAGTGACTAAAAATTGGAAAAAATCCAAATTTGGTTTAGCCATACTGTGAAATACTATGCATCTGTCAAAAAGTCAAGTTTCGTTTATTTTATTTGCTTCAGGAATGTCCTCATTAAATGAAAACAAGGGCTGGGGATGTAGCTCAGTGGTAGAGCATTTGCCTTGCAAGTGGGAGACACTGAGTTCCATCCTCAGCACCACATAAAAATAAATAAATAAAGATATTGTGTTCATCTATAACTAAAAAAATATTTAAAATGAAAACAAAAATGTTTATACAGGAATTTGAACGTATGAGCATGGAAAACTAAGATATTTTGCTTCAAAGAAGCCAGATGATATATGTGATGAGGAAGGAGAAGAGATTGTTTTGTTTTTCTAAAGTATATCTTAATTTTTTTCCCCCTGCATCCAAAATCCAACCTCAGGGCCTCATGCAGGCTAGGTGAGCGGTGCACCACTGAGCTATACCCAGCCTACATCTTGCTGCTTTGATATCCTTTATAATTTGTACAACTTTCTTAGTAAAAACAACTTTACAGGAAAAAACCCTAAGATGCCAACTAAGTTGTCACACAGTAAATGCCTTATTGAGGCTACCAGTGTTGGGGCGGAGCTTTGTAAAATCTCCTGGCCACGCCTCCTTTGCCCCACCGGTGGATCCTTACGAGTGCCTGTAAGGCCCTACCTTAACGCATGCGTGATCGCTTTGGATTTGACCCCATTAGGCTACCGTCGCGGTGACCGGAACGGCCTAGACGTTTGCTTCCGGGTCTTTCTTTTGCTTCCCCTTCCCACCCTCACGCTGCTTCCCCTCCCCCGCTCCCTTTTCCCTTCGGTTTCGCTCTTTCGGGTCGAGGCCGACCCCCGAGTCGTGAGTCTACCCCCTGAGTCTTGAGTCTGGGGTCCGGTCGGTGAAAAAGCTCTTTTAGCTGGAAGCAGGGAGGTGTGGGGAGGACCTAGGGAGCAGAGACTTAATGTTTTGTCTGTGGGCGGAGGTCCGGCGAGGGTCTTGGCTGAGGCGCGAGCGGGGGCGGGGCTGAGCTGGGTCTGCGGTGAGCGTGACGCACCGAAGGGGCTTCGTGCTGGTGGGCGTCGCGCCGACCCGAGGCGCTGGGAGCCGGCGCTGGGCCGCAGGGGCTCCGGCTGCAGTGTCTGTGGAGCTTTTGGTGGAGAGGCGGTTAGGGAGAATGTGCGCGATGTCGGACTGTGGACAGTAGCCGCGTCTCATTCCCAGGTTGCTTTACTCTGTTTACTTCGGAAAACCTTTTTGCTGTGATCTTTTGAACGCTGAAATGCACCCCCCAAAACACACACTGTTTTTAGTGTTGGGGATGCAAACCAAGGTCTTGCACGTGCTAAGCACACCTTCTTCACGGAGTTAGACCCCCCAGCGTGGTAGGATTTTTTAAAAAGGAAATTTCTGCGTGGAAGCAAAGTAAGAGAAATAAGCATAAAGGAGAAAACACCGAAGTAGTGAGTTGTAGATCAAACCCCTTCTCAGGTGGGAGGGGCTGTTTAAATTAGGCACAACGTGTAAACATTTATCTCATTAATAAATTAATGGAACACATTAAGTTGCAGAAATATTTTTCTTTTTCTTTTATATTTACTTATGTTTGGTACCAGGGATTGAATCCAGGGGCACTTAACCACTGAGCCACAACCCCAGCTCCAACAAAAGCATTTTAAATGGTGGTTTGGTTTCCAGACTAGGTCCTCAAAAATTCAAAATTATGGGGCTGAGGATGTGGCTCAAGCGGTAGCGTGCTCACCTGGCATGCCTGCGGCCCAGGTTTGATCCTCAGCACCACATACAAACAAAGATGTTGTGTCCGCCGAAAACTTTAAAAAAA
>NW_026000079.1:6241506-6243783 GCF_001458135.2 Marmota marmota marmota | reverse complement strand
GTTTCAAAAAAATTTTTTTTTCCATTAGGTTGCGTATAGTCTTGCTAAATTGCTCAGGGTGGCTTTGAACCTGCCAGCCTCCTGCCTCAGCCTTCGAAGCTGCTGGGATTACAGGCGTGCACATACTTTTCTTTTTAGATTGGTTCACTTGAGCGTCCTATAACATTTTCAGTATTACACAAAGAATGTTCTCCACACGCGCTGAAACAACTTTACTTCCCCCCCCCTCCAAACTGGAGATTAAACCCAGGGGTGATTTGCCACTGAGCTACATACTCAGTCCTTTTTATTTTGAGACAGGGTCTTGGAAATTACTGAGGCTGGCCTCAAACTTATGATCCTTCTGCCTCAGCCTCCCAAGTTGCTGGATTACAGGCATACAACACTGCTAGGGCTCTGATACTTTTAAGTCTTAGACCTGTTAATCTATAGCAGAAAAGAATTCCACAGAATTGCAGCATCAAATTCTGGAGAATGAGGAGAAAGAACATAGGTTATTTGAAAGACAGGTGGCAGAGTTTTACATAGAAATTCTCTATTAATTGTGGTCATAATGACTTCAAAGCAATTTTAGTTTCTTGTTCCATTCAGAGAACAAAAGCATGTCCTCCCTCCCTGGGTGTATTGGTCTGGATGCAGCAACAGCTGCAGTGGAATCTGAAGAGATTGCAGAACTACAACAGGCGGTGGTTGAGGAGCTTGGTATCTCTATGGAGGAACTTCGACAGTTCATTGATGAAGAATTGGAAAAGATGGAATGTGTACAACAGCGCAAGAAGCAGCTAGCAGAGTTGGAGACGTGGGTAATACAGAAAGAATCCGAAGTGGCTCATGTTGACCAACTCTTTGATGATGCATCCAGGTGAGGATTACATGGAAAATCTGTTGACTGGCAGATTTTTTTTTTCTTTTTTCTTTTTTTTTTGTACTGGGGATGGAACCTGGAGCACTCGACCACTAAGCTACATCCCCAGCCCTATTGTATTTTATTTAGAGACAGCATCTCAATGTGTTGCTCAGTACCTCGCCATTGCTAAGGCTGGCTTTGGACTCACAATCCTTCTGCCTCAGCCACCTGAGCTGCTGGGATTACAGGAGTATACTACTGCGCCCAGCTGACTGGCAGATTTTTTGGGGGGTGGAGGGTACTGGAGATTGAACCCAGGGGCACTTTACCACTTTTACCAAGCCTTTTATATTTTAGTTTTTGAGACAGGGTTTCACTAAGTTGCTTAGGGCTTCAATAAGTTGCTGAGGTTGTCCTTCCTGAGCTTCCCGAGTTGCTGGGATTATAGGTACAGACCACAGCATCTGATTGGCAGATATTTTAAAAGTATAATTCTTCATGATATTATACCAAGCACTGTATAAAATACAGATGTATGGAACCTTACTCTTCTTCAGAGTTTATGGTCTGAGCTCTAACCTCACAATCGCCCACCCATATGTGTAATTTTCACCTATCTGAGGCTAATACATGGTCAGTATAAGAAAGTCCAAGTCTTAAATCACTTCTTCTTCCTCCTGTACTCTAAATCAATTGTTTCCTTAGTAAGATCACCCAGGGTGTAAGGATTTTAGAATTACTGTTTTGTGTAAATGTGAAGTATGAATAAGTTTCTAAACCCTTTAGATTTGTTCTTGATACCCTAGTTGTCACTTAGAATTCAATTTCACATAACAGCAAGGCAAATTCTGATGATTTAAGGTGGAAAATACTGTACTCAAGGCTAATTTTGAATTTTTTTTTTTTTTAGGGAGAGAGAGTTTTTTTTTTTTTAAAGTTTTCGGCGGACACAACATCTTTGTTTGTATGTGGTGCTGAGGATCAAACCTGGGCCGCAGGCATGCCAGGTGAGCACGCTACCGCTTGAGCCACATCCTCAGCCCCATAATTTTGAATTTTTGAGGACCTAGTCTGGAAACCAAACCACCATTTAAAATGCTTTTGTTGGAGCTGGGGTTGTGGCTCAGTGGTAGAGCGCTTGCATGTGTGAGCCACTGGGTGCAATTCTTAGCACCACATAAAAGTAAATAAAATGAAGGTATTGTGTCCATCTATGACTGAAAAAAATGTTTCTAAAAATCCATTTTAAAAAAATGCTTTGGGGGGCTGGGGATGTGTCAAGCGTTAGCGCGCTCCCCTGGCATGCGTGCCGCCCAGGTTCGATCCTCAGCACCACATACAAACAAAGATGTTGTATCCGCCAAAAACTAAAAAATAAATATTAAAAATTCTCTCTCTCTCTCTAAAAAAAAAAAAAAATGAAGAAGAAG